>NW_014541983.1:30249-119558 GCF_000741045.1 Vigna radiata var. radiata | reverse complement strand
ATATATATATATATATATATAGACACACACATTTAGATATATAGATATATATCATTTAAAAGAAATTAATTAATTAAAGATAATGTTTCTTTTTACTAAAGATAATAGTAATAAATAATAATATTTAAATTTAGTTATAGAAATATTAATGTAATATTTATATCTTGATAAATTAAATAATATTATATTATAAATTAACGTAATACTGCAAATATATTTATATATAAATTTTCACTAACTATTATTATTATTATTATTACTATTATTATTATTATTATTATTATTATTATTATTATTATTATTATTATTATTATTATTATTATAATAATAAAGAAGATGTAATACTAGTTTTTTTTTCTGTTTCTTAATTTATTAATGGCTTAATATTTCTGATGGTCCTTATTTTCTTTAGATGTGTTCAATTCGGTCCCAGTTTTTTTTCTATTCAATGTTGTTCTAAAGAATGTAATTTATGTTCAATTTAGTCCTTTTTGCAAATGACATTTAAATCGTTAACGGCCATTGCTTCAGTTGTGCAAACTCCAAATGAGATGACATTTAACTACTGTCACGTCAAAAGTAGAGTCTTCGTGGCAGCCCCTTTACCACCCCAAAATTTGGATTCTGCATTTGGGGGAAACCTTCCTGCGCCTGCATCGCGAGAAGAAGGAAAATGTTGCTCGCGGTTTTGCTTCAATGGAGGATGATTTCGCGAATTGTGTGGCTCATGGTAGCATGAAGAAGACGAACCTAGTTGCGTAAGAAAGCACTCATGGTGGTCGGTGGAGGCAAGCAGCGGCGCAATTCTAAGTTTATTTGATTTGGAATTTTTCTGGATTTCGTTGTGGTTTTCTGTAGGTTGGAGAAGATGATGGCCCTGAAGCTATGTGCGACGACAACAAGGATTGTCGCGCTGACGATGAAGCTCTCGATTTAGATGATTCATGGCTGATGCGCGAGAATGAAGATTCGAATGGCGTTGAGATTAGGGTGGCTTGCAACATTATTGACGGTGAAGACTTAACGGTTTGGGTGGTCCTATTCAACTTTCTCTCTGTTTCTGGGTGCTTGTGTTTGATTTGCAGGTACCAGATACTGGCAGTGGTGGCAGTGGTGGCAGTGGTGACTTTGGACGATCTCTGTGGCGGCGGTGGCATTAGGGATCGGTGGCTGCACTAGGGATAGGTGACTAGGGAGAAAGTAGGGTTTCGTTTCTGTTTAGGCTGAATGTTGAAGAAGATAGTGACATAGCAGAAGTTAAATGCCATCTCATTTGGGGTTTGCACAACTAGAGCAATGGTCGTTAACGATTTAAACGCCATTTGCAAAAAAAGACTAAATTGAACAAAAATTACATTCTTTCAGACAACATTGAACAGAAAAAAAAAAACTGAGACCAAATCGAACACACCTGACAAAAATAGAAACCATCACTAATATTAAGCCTTTATTAAGGGTTTTTGTTGATCTTTCACTCCATTCTATATTCATAGTAAAGAAATAAAAGTAAGTCTTTTTTGTTCTTTGATATTAAAGTATTAGTTTTGTATTTTTTATTTTATCTCTTTTGTATAATGTTTTTTTATAAAGATAAAAACAATTAACTGGTATGTGTTTATTTTAATTGTAACTACATTATCATATATTTTTCTTTAATATTTGCACCTCTTAATATTTAATTAGATTTTGATAGTTTAATTTTTAGTTTTGAACTTTTTTAAAATAAGTAATATTTATGAAGAATAAAAGTATATATTCAATTTAAAAGTTATAAAAGAAAAGTTACATATGTGAAGATGAAAACAACACAAATTTAATTTCTTCATATATTTAAGGGACGAGGATCAACACTAATGCCTTTTTCTGATGAATCGTTTCCGATAACCCTGACAGAACCATTACGATCACCTTTACTATTCTGGCTACCACTGCTTATGTGAATCCTGTTTATACGATGTTGATAGAATAGTGTTTTCTTTAAAAAAATGTTTTAAAATTACTAGAAGCAAAATAAATGGATGTATATAAGTGAACAATGTATAATTATAGTGTGGATATGTAAAATAAAGGTGTATATCAAAATAAAAATGTAATATTTTTAATAAATAATTAAGGTGTTGTAATTTTTTTTAAAAAGTATATAGTATTTTAGAATTGCATTAGTAAAGAAAAAAAAAAGAAAATTAGGACGTCACATTAGTTGTTATAAAAGCAATGTTTTATGCGAAACCTGTAAAATGTGTTCATCATAACATTTTGTTTTACAAGTACCAATTCATACACTAGATGACAAACCATAGGAAAATAATAATGATAGAAGCAATGCAAATTATCAGATGACTACTACTCTATTAAGGAATCAAAGACTCGAAGGAATCCGTAAATCACAAGGTTTATCTTAATTTAAGATAAATGAATCCCATAATTTTATTTTGGAGGATATGACCTACAAAAAGTTGAATTATTGATTAAGGAAATAGAGAAAATATTTTGAGTTATGAATTATGATGTGTTTTAAACTACAAAATATTTTCAAATTATCGAAGAAATTTTGCTAACAGAAATAAATTCATTAAAAAATTTAAATCATATTTTATTGATGAATTTTGAAATTTTGACTATTGACGAATTTATTATAGATATAAAATCTATCAGTAATACATATTTCATTTTCGTCAATAAATGAGATATATGTTACTGACGAATTTTTTTGTCGATAAAATTTGAGGTACTTACAAATTTTAAAATAATCGATAAAATTCACCGATAATTTAAACTTCTTATTGCTGACCGATGTATTCTTCAGTAAATTCATCGATAGAAAGAGCGACAAATTTTTCGTCCACATAACCTAGTAGGTGCGTCAGTGGTAGAAATAAGGGTGTAGAAAGGCGGCCAAGCTTTTTAATCTTTATCTCCTTTCATGCCTAAACCATTGGACCACTGTCTCTCCACCACAACCATTCACAACCATAGTGTTGTCGGTGTCGTCTGTCTACATAGAGTAGCTAACGACATTATCGGCTACTATTGGCACCTTCAACCGGAAGTTTCAATTCAATGCTTCCTTCATTGATCTTCTTCTTCAGAGCAAGGGGGTTTCTTCTTACCCAATGTCTATGGCCATTACAGACCGTTTCAACGCCCATTGGTGTTAGTATTGTCCTTCGCCTTCTTCTTCGCCATTGCCATACTAAGATAATCACTACCACACTCATTCATCATCATCGTGACTCACTGTCACACCTCCTAGTTCGTCATAGTCATTGTAAATTTTTCTTTTTCTATGTCATTATGAAGTGATTTGTTGTGGTGGGTATTGAGTGTGTTGCAACTAGAAGAAAGTGATAATAATGATGAAGAAGAATGGAGAACATGATTTGGTTCTATTATGCATTTGTGTTGATTGAGACTGTGAGTCTTAGGTTGATGGAAAATGAAGATGAAATTGGAAAAATAAAGGAAGAAGAGGAAGAAAGGATGAGGAAGGAGGAAGAAGATGAATCAAATCAAGGTATTTATTGGCAAATATAACTGATGAATTTTTCGACCAGTAATGATGATAGTTACTAACAGTTTTTTTCATCGATAATTATCAAAATAACAAGAATTTCATCAATAAAATTTACCGATGATAATTTTACCGACGAATTTTCTGTCGTTTGTAAGATGTCGATAATTTCGATTTACAAACGAATTTTAAACATTATCGACGATTTTTTTTCATCAATAATATCAATATTTCTTGTAGTGTTTCTTGATATAGGTGATGTGAATCCAACCAATGACGGAGATCTGCCACTTTGATACAATTTTTAAGTAATTAGTTTGTTTAATTAATGGTCCAATCCTTTGTAAAATTGGCTGACAAAACATGTTTTAGGTTAATCAATTAATGGGCTTTGGTTTAGTTTTATTTCAAGTTTTAATAAGGGCCTAATTAGCGACTTAGTCATCAGCCTTTGAGAGACGAAAAGGATGTATACCAGAATGTTTTTATGTGACTTTTTGGTTACCATAATTTCCAATTACAAACAATCATTAACTTAGAATTATCATTATTATCTTAGTGTAATAATTATTAGCTTAAGTGGAATCTAATTAATGATTCTTTGTAATTATGATGGTTTAAACTTCTATATATAAGTTGAACCATTGTGATAAAGTTGAAATGAATTGAGTTTTATTCAAAAACATTAGAGTTTGATCTCTTTTATCTTAGTAAGGATGATTCTCTTAAGTTCTTGAGTGATTCAAGAACCCTTGTTGTAACAAAGGATTTTCTCATCCTTTGTGTGTTGCCTCCCTTGGAAAGAGTGATTATTTCCTTCCCCTTTTCATATTCACCTATTGCATTTTTTCTTCACCAAATTCAAAAAACCAATTTTGCCTAAATTTCTTGCTTATTAGCATTCCAACCTATATAGATCTGTAAAAAATTTGGTATTAGAACTTTGGCTATGGGTTTGGAATTGCGATAGAAACTTTATATACAAGATGTTTAATCTAAGGCCACCCCTATTTAGTTGCATACGATTATGGAAGCACCAACAATGTTTTGAGCCAAAGATTGGTGGAGAAACTCCACTTACCAATAAGCTCTCATCTGAATCAAGCATGGATTAGATTCATTGCAAGGCAATGTGTGGTAAGAAGTATTATGTGATATCGCTCTCATTGACTCTTCTCATCTTCTTTTAGGATGGTCATGGATTTGTTTTAAAACATTCAATCTTGAGGAACACTCGCTTTATTTGAGGCATGAAAGACATGAAATAAAGCTGAAATTTATGACACCAGGACAAGTTAGTAAGGATCAACATAGGCTGAAGGAGAAAATAGAAAAAGAAGCAAAAGAGAGTGAAGAAAGAATGAGAGAAAAATGAATAAGAGAAAATGAAGAAAAAGAAAAAGAACTAGAGGAACAGAGCATGAAAATTTTATTTGCCAATGATATTTCTTCTACTGTTTGTCATGGAATTTTATAGGAACAAAAGGATGAGTATGTGAACGAAATAAACCATCTCCCATGTTTGAAAAGGAAACTTGTTCGTAGTGCTTTATTATGCATCTGAATTACTGATGAAAAACAAAATCTGGTTGATAAGAAACACAAGGCATGTTGTTATATGTTTTTACATATGAAGGTGAGAGGTTATTGGCAAGAGAGAGCCCCACGGATTCCAACCATTAGAAAGGAACAAATCTAAATTTATTCAAGTTGTATTTGATCCTAGAGGACGAGAATTAGTTCCAAGTTGTGGAAAAATAAATTTCTTTACAAGGACATAATAAACTTTTAATAACACTAGTGGGGAAATACATCTTTAAGATTTGGGATGAATCTTCTCGGAGAGTATGATGTGAATCCAACCAATGACAGAGATGTGTCACTTTGTTGCAATTTTTAAGTAATTAGTTTGTTTAATTGATGGTCTAATCTTTTGTAAAATTAGTTGACAAAATTATGTTCTGGATTAATCAATTAATGAGCTTTGGTTTGATTTTGTTTTAAATTTTAATAAGGGTCCAATTGACAACTTAGTGGTCAGCCTTTGGGAGACTAAAAGAATGCATAGTTGAATGCTTTTGTGTGACTTTTGGGTTACCACAATTTTTAGTTAGAAACCATCATTAGCTTAGTGGGATCATTATTAGCTTGGTGTGATAATTATTAGCTTAAGTGGATTTTAATTAATGATTTTTTGTAATTATGGTGGTTTAAGCTTCTATATAAGTTGAACCATTGTGATAAGATGAAAGTGATAATTATTAGCTTAAGTGGATTTTAATTAATGATTTTTTATAATTATGGTGGTTTAAGCTTCTATATAAGTTGAACCATTGTGATAAGATGGAAATGAATCGAGTTTTATTAAAAAATGTTAGAGTTTTATCTCTTTTATCTTAGTGAGAGTGATTCTACTAAATTCTTAAGTGATTCAAGAATCCTTGGTTGTATCAAGTGATTTTTTCATCCTTTGAATATTGACTCCCTAAAAAAAGCGATTCTTTTCTTCTGTCTTTCACATTTACCTCTTGTATTTTTTCTTTACCAAAATTCAGAAAATTAATTCTGTCCAAATTTCTTGCTTATTATTAGCATTCCAAGATAGATACATAAAAAAATAATCCACCCCTCTGGATTCACATCATTTGATATTTAGAACTTTGATTTAAGGGTTTGAACGACATCTGCTACCTTCGATTATCTTTTGTGTAGCTTGATGGTGATAGGCGATATAATTTTGTGTTATTCAATCGAAATGAGTAATGAAAATTGGCTCTATATCAGAAAGGAGACTGAACAATTGGCCATGTAGCTTGCAAATCATGTTGACAAAAAGTTCTGCTACTTTCTTTAGTGGCGTTGAAAAAAGTTGGCAGTGTATCAAAGTGTGTTGCCTTTGTGAAGCGATCAACAACCACAAGAATGACTGATAAAATCTCGAGAGCTTGGACAAATGGATTTGTTGATCTACTCTCAGATTTATCTATTCCCATGCCACAACCGGATATCTCAGTTTGGATCGTGAAAACATCGCTGGTTTAAAATGCACTAAGTGAACCAAATCCTTGAAAAGTCTCTTTACCACATGGCTTTTGCCTATAATACATATAAATATTGAAAATACAAGGAGGCATGTCACAAACCTACAAAAAATAACATGTAGTAGATGTGTTTAAAAGATGAAAAGTAGTGACTTCTCGTTAATTTAAATTATGACACTACCATCATCAGCAATACATGATAAATATGCTCCAAAATACAGAAGAAGAAAAAGCAAAAACTACTTCGTGTAAATTTCCAAATACAGTCTATCAAAATTATTGCCTAGTATATTTTACTTGGTGATAACACAACTTCTCTGACAGGCTACATTTAAGATGGACTTAGATTCTAAAGAATATGGTAAAACAACATTTGACATGTTATCTCAAGCTTCTATCATGATGACAGTTGGGAGTTGATCTCAACTATAGGCCAAAATTGCACATCTGCACAAACTCCATATCATTGTCCACGTATTTGGTCCACAGATTTTTGTATTGATTCAAAGCAATATCAAGCCAGGGTTTCATGTTTCCATTGTAATGAATGACTGCAGCTTTGTTGATCTCATCCATGCTAATGCTGGGATTGTAACCGAGGCCAAGCACGTGCCAGGATTTGTCCAATGACTTGGTTGTGGAGTAGAAGGTGATCAAACCTGGTGGCAAAATCCCTGCTTTCCACAAAGATTGATCTTCATTCTGATAACAGAAAAACGCATTTAGTAACAGTACAGAAGAATAGATTCAGCATTACTCAAGAAACTTTTTCTGGCAAAACTAGAGTTACATAGATCCTATTTGGATAAGATTCACATTAAGCACTTAATGAGAAGAAATTAAGAAGACAAAATGAACAAAATTTCTCCTAAAGTTAACTTATGTATAAGTTAAATAAGCTTTTGGAGAAGTTTGTCCTCCATGTACTTGTTAAGAAGTTTATCCAAACATGATCACAGTAAATCAGAACCTAATCATTAGCACAGAAAAGTTAACTAACTATAAGAAGAAATTTACCAAGTTCTGCCAATACTGGTAAGTATCTGTACACTTTTCCCGCCTCCAAGCATCGAGATTGAATATATTCATGCCATAGGCCCAAGCACAAGCTTTTGGATTGAATTTCTCCTTGATCAGAGGATGAGAGAAATTCATGTAATGGGCATATCGATGGAAAGAACCAAAACAGATCTCAACAGCACCATTCACCTTTCCCTCCATGTCAATGTTCCACAAACCTGTCAAGTCTTTCTGAACTACAACATCTTCATCCAAAAGCAAGATCTTATACAATTTAGGGTACATTTCTGGCAAATAAAATCGAAGGTGATCCATCATGGACAGGGACTTGGCATTTTTCATGTTTGAATCATTTGTGGCATTTTCAGGCTGATTCATTTTTGCTGACTCAAGTTGCCTCAAGATAGGGACATATGATGAGTTTAAGAATGCAAATTCTTCAACTGCTTTCACCTCCAAAAATGCACCGCCTTCGATAGGCCTCATCTTAAACCAAACCTTCATTGCCCCCACATTCATCCTGTTTGCAACAACATGAAAAACATGCTTCCATGGTTCCATTGCATTCTTCACAACAGATCTCACCACCACAGACACAGCTATTACATTGTCAGAGAATATCACATAATGATACAGAGTGGGATCTTCAAACTCAGGCTTCGGCCCTTCATCTCTATATTTCTCAGGATTTGAAATCTTCTCACCCATCAGTCTCATCGCCAAACAATGCAAGCTCTTGGGAATCGATCTGGCTGAAATCAAGCTCGCCATTGCCCCATTCTTCTTTGCCTTCGCAAGTGACTCATGAACAGCAAATATTGTATCCTTCAACTTCTGGATCTTCAACTGATTATCATAATTCTCTTTCGCCTCAACAATGATCATACGCGCAATCTTCACTCTCTCTTTAACCTCCTTCTCAAACTGCTTCAGCGCGTCCTCATCAATCGGACCATCTGTCTCAAACAATGACTTCTGGTAAACCGGCTTCATTGCAATATCCGAAAAATTGTGCGCCAACTCATCAAAAGTCTTCAATTGCTTAGAAATGTCAAGCTTGAGCTTCCTTGCATAAGCACCATAAGCATTCACTAGAGCTATGTGATCTTTAGCTTGCTGGTGTATCAAATCCACTCGGGTCCTAAGAGGGTCAGATTTCAAAGCCAAAAACGTTCGATGCACGTATGCATTACCAGTGGTGGGAAGATCCTATGACAAAAAAAAAAACACCTAAACCATTACAAGGGACATTCAAGTCTGCCAAATCATCCTGTTGCAAGGTTTTAAAAACGGTCCATGACCATGATTTCGGCCACAACACCAAGTTTTTCAGTCTAATTACAATTTCCCAAAATATCAAGGATCAATCACAATCTCAACTGTAACCACAATTTAAAACCCTTTCATCTGGGTTAAGCTTTAAATTGAATCTACAACAATGGGTCGTCTCCAATTTCGCAAATTAAAAACGGGTTTCAATCAAAATCGAAAATTTGGCACGAAAACACTAAAGGGCAAGGAAAAGTGCTGAAAGAAAAATAAACAACTTACAGATACATCTTGGGATGTGGAGGGGTTGTTGGTGAATAGGACCGAAAGGGTGGCGATGAAGAGAAGAGAGAACATGGCAGAGATGAAGATCCGGAAGGAGAAGAGACCACGAAAAGTAGATCCACCCCTGGTTCCTCTGGTAGCAACCGCCATTGGATCTTGAACCGAGGAAGTCAGATCCAAGAATTGGAAGAATCCGTGTGTGAAAAGATGATTATGTGTGTGCTTTGGCTGTTGTTAATTTTGAATATAATGGTGGAAATTGGAAAATGGAATTGGCATGGTTGTTTTGGGAACAAAATTAATATGAAGATGAAGGAATGGGACAAGAAGGTTGTGATGATGTTAAAGTGAGAGATAGAGATAATGCAATGAATGCAGAGTGTGTAGTTGTGAAATTGTGTGTGAATGAGTAAAGGTGATTAGTAATGGTTCTCAGCCTGAAATCTGGCCTCCATCTCTCAATTTTTCCTTTTTCCTCCTTTCATTCTCATGAAATTTTTTCCTCTTGTTTTGACCTTCTTTTCTTGCAAATCATGGATTGTTTTTAACTGTTATAATCTTATGCTTTTTATCTTAATTTCAATCATTATAATTTTTGAGAATTTAATGGCCCATAAAATAATTTTGATATGATTTTTAATGTAGACATTAAAAAAGTCAAATTTATTATATAGTTTTTTATCACATCAAATTATTGATGTATATAATTGTTTTTCAAAAGTTTTATGTGATTAATCAATAAAAATATATTTTAATGTGCAAATTGATTATATTTATCAAATTTATTATACATAAATATAAAATATACTAAAAATTTAGCCATACAATATTTTCCCTGGTGGGTTTGTATATATATATATATATATATATATATATATATATATATATATATATATATATATATATATTTATAATTTGAATTCTTATAATAAGACTTAAGTTAGAAATAATGTTTGTTTTTATTTGTATGACTTGATGTATAAGGTTTCTAATACTCCCTAATTATTTTGGACTAAACTAAGCTAATTCTTGACAACACTTACTTCCTTCCTTTTATACAACATTTAAGATTTTTGTCACAAGTATTAACTAATAAAATTAATTTTTTTGAATGTCACAAAAAATAGGATGTAATCTGTTAATATATTTTCTTATCTCTTTAAATAACTAGTCATATGTACTCTTAATAGATTGAGTATTGATTAGCAACGATCATGGAAAAAAATATTAAATACGTCATTCATTAATTTAGAAAATGAGACGATTAATATACCAATTCGATATTATCAATAATTTAATTAATTTAATATTTTTCATACTATTCTTATTACAAAGAATCATATATAATATATTTATTAATTTATGATGACTAGTTTAAAAGATATACTTAACTAATAGAGTAATTTTTTATGAAAAATAATTTGGTTTCTCGTTTTTTATTGATTTCTTCTAGAGGTGTAATTTTTATTTTATATTATACTATTTAGTTAAGCTAGTATGATTTTATGCAAAACAAAACTATTTATTAGTTTTTTAATTAATATCAATTTATTTCTCTCCTATAATTAATTACTTTATTTTGGTTGACTTGTGAAGTGAATTCGTGCCAACATATGGATTTTATATTGAATTGGACTATGAACCAATTCTAGTAAAGTCTATCCCATATGAGTACTCTCATTGTTTTACATTGGTTTCTCATATTTTATAGTTATTTTATGCAAATGTCATTTATTGTTTGGCAATATGAGCTTCTTAGTATGGAAGAGAAAGAAACAATCGAAAAATATGTTGGAAGAATTCAGATTGTGGTAAATGCAATGCGAGGTTGTGATAAGATTGTAAAAGACAAGAAGATTATGTAGAAAATTCTGAGAACGTTGACGCCTCAGTATGACCATATGTTATGGCTATTGTAGAAAGCAAGGATTTGGAAACATTGAGAGTTGAAGAATTATAAAACTCTCTTACAACGTATGAGCAGCGGCTGATTGAGAGAAACGTTGCAGAAAAGGGTGCTACATAGAACACAAACCAAGCTTTGCAGGCTAGAGGTGACCGGAACTTCAAGAACCGTGGAAGAGGTAGAGGAAGATCACGCGATGGTCGAACTAGAGGCTGAATGAGTAACTTCTCGGAGCAGTCCAAAGATGAGAGTGGTAATGAACAAAGAAAAGGAAATAGTAGAGGGGGAAGAAAGTCAAGAGGAAGAGGTAAAAAGAACTATGATAAAAGGAATGTCCAGTGCTTTAACTGCAGCAAATATGGACATTTCGCATCCGAGTGTTGGCACAACGAAAATACAAAGAAAGGGAAGAATGATGAAGTAAATCTTGCAGAAGAAGAGGGTGAAACATATTTAGATCATGTATTGCTGATGAGTATAGTAGATCAGGATAAAGATAAAACCAACTGGAAGTTTCAACCGGTGGTGTGTGTCCAAAAGGCGAATGATGAGACAAACAGGTGTGAGAGAGACTACCAAATCAGAATACGTGTCACTTTCTGGAGAAACAAACCATACAAATGATGAGGCCTCGTGGTATCTTGACATAGGATGCTCCAACCATATGACAGGCAGAAGAGACTGGTTGCTCGACTTAGATACGAGCATAAAGAGCATCGTGCGTTTCGCGGATGACAGTATCATCAAGCCTGAAGGTTCCAGCAAAGTTTTGATCACGCGTAAGGATGAAAAAGTTGTGTATATGCACAACTTGCTATACGTTCCAATGATGAAAAACAATCTTCTGAGTCTTGGACAACTTCTTGAAAAGAGGTACACAATGAATTTACAGCAGAGACACGTTGAAGTGTTTAATGAGAAACAACGGTTGGTGCTCAAGGCTCCTTTGACTTGAAACCGAACCTTCAAGGTAAATTTAAATGCAACAGAAGTCCAATGCTTGGTGGCAACAAATGCGGTAGAAGAAGGGTGGCTATGGCACTATCGCTATGGGCATTTGAACTTTAGAAGCCTAGACCAGCTGAAAGACAAAAATTTGGTGAATGGTGTTCTAGCAATCGTCGCACCACACAAGGTCTGTGAAGAATGTGCCATTGGGAAGCAACCCAGAAAAGAATTCAAGAAAGTCATGACTAAAAGAGTCAAACAGCCTTTGGAAGTAATCTACTTTGATGTCTGCGGGCTTGTCGGTGTACAAACACTTGGAGGTAACAAATACTTCCTTCTTTTTGTAGACGAGTATATATACTAGGAAGATGTGGGTTTATTTGCTTAAAGAGAAAAAGGAAGTCTACTCACATTTTCTTAAATTTTATTCTATGGTGGAGAGACAAAAGGCTTTGCAGATCAAGGTGTTTAGAACCGATGGTGGTGGAGAGTTTAATTCAGGAGAATTGGACAAATTTTGTCAAGAAAAGGGAATTGTGCATGAGGTGGTATCCCTTACACACCCCAACACAATGGCATTGCCGAGAGAAGAAACAAAACCTTGCTGGATATGATGAGTTGCATGATCAAGGGGAAGAATTTACCTCGCTCCATGTGGGGAGAGGCTGTCACCACAACAGCATACTTGCTCAACAGAAGTCCAACAAAAGCTTTGGAGAATGGAACACCAGAAGAAGCCTGGACTGGATCCAAACCATCCGTCCACCTAAGAATTTTTGGGTCAGTCTGTTACAAGAACATACCAGATGAGAGAAGAAAGAAACTAGATGATAAGAGTGAAGTTCTGATTTTGGTTGGTTATTATCCAACCGGAGGATACAGATTGTATAATCCCGAGAGGAATCAAATCAGTGTTAGTAGAGATGTGTTGATGGATGAAGCTGCTGTGTTTTATTGGAATAGATCAGAAGCGGTAGTGAAGCCAAGCTTTGTTGTTTCTGGTTACGTGGATGAGTAAAGGTTCGATGAAGTCCTATAAGTTAATACTGGTGTAGAGGGCAATTGTAGAAGATCACAACGAGTGAGATTCCCTTCTACAAGACTTTCAGACCACGAAATGATCTCTAACAATGAAGTCACAAATTCAGGTGATCTAGTTCACTTTGCTTTACTCTGACTTGGGAACAAGCTATAAACATAAAAGAGTGGAAGGAGGCAATGTTGGAAGAACTAAGAGCTATAAAGAAAAATAGAACCTGGGAGACGGTAGAACTTCCACAAAACAAACGAGCCATTGAAGTCAAATGGGTGTTCAGAACCAAGTATAAACCCGATGGAAGCTTTGTAAAGTTAAAGGCTAGGCTGGTGGCAAAAGGTTTCCAGCAGAAACCTGGAATAGACTTCACTGAGGTTTTCTCTCCAGTATCTAAATTGGAGACTGTGAGGTTAGTTGTTGCAGTGGAAAATCTGAAGGGTTGGAGGATCCATCAAATGGATGTTAAGTCAGCCTTTCTGAATGGTCCACTATAGGAGGAGGTGTATGTAAAGCAGCCACCTGTTTTCGTGTTGAATGGTGAAGAACAGAAGGTATACAAGCTGCATAAAGCTTTGTATGGATTAAGACAGGGTCCCCGGGCCTGGAACACTCATATAAACGCATTACTACGTAAGATGGGATTTCAGAAATGTTAAGTGGAATTTGGAGTGTATGTGAAATCAAAAAAACAACAAGGTACTTTGATGCTATGTTTGTATGTTGATGATTTACTAATAACTGGAGATTTTGAGGAGGAAATAATAGACTTTAAGAAGTGTATGAAAAAAGAGTATGACATGGCTGACCTTGGTTACTTGAGTTACTTTCTTGGATTAGAGTTTGCACAGAGTAAAGAAGGAATTTTTATACACCAAAGGAGGTACGTTAATGAAGTTTTAAAGAGATTCAGCATGTCCAGCTGTAACGGTGCCTCAACCCCTATTATGAAAAATTTAAAGTTGTCAAAGTTAGAAGAAGAAGAACAAGTAGATGCAACTCTATTCAAGCAAATTGTAGGGTCTCTCAGATTCCTGTGTAACAATAGACCAGACATTAGCTTTGTAGTTGGGTTGGTAAGCAGATTTATGAGTGATCCTAGACACACTCATCTCATCACAACCAAGCATATTTTGCGATATGTGAAAGCAACAACAGATATCAGTCTATTTTTTCCTAAGCAATCCAGCAGTATGGAGAAAATCTTAGAAGTCTGGAGTGACTCAAACTGGTGCAGTGATCAAGTTGAGAGGAAAAACATGTATGGTTACTTGATCAAATACGGAGGAGCATCAATCTCTTGGTGCTCAAGAAAGCAGAATGTAGTTGCTCTTTCATCGTGTGAAGCGGAGTATATTGTCTCAGTTGAAACAGCTTGCCAAAGTGCTTGGTTAGAAGCCATCCTTGAGGAATTGAAAGTAGAATACAAAAGGTCAGTACAACTTTTTGTGGACAACAAATTTGCCATCAATCTCTCGAAGAATCCAATCTCTCACGCCAGAAGCAAGCATATAGAGACTAAATTCCACTATCTGAGAGACCGTGTAAGCAAAGGGAAGCTGGAGTTGAAGTATTGTCCTACTGAAGAACACGTTGCAGATATATTCACTAAAGCCTTGAGACAGAGCAAATTTGAAAGGCTGAGAAATTTGATTGGAGTTAGGAGCTTTAAGAGTTTGGATTAAGGGGAAGTATTGTGTATAATCCAAAGATATTGTTATTCTGCATGAATCAGTTTTGTTATTTTTCTGTTACTTGTAGAGAGCCTTTATAAGGCAACACATCTTTAATGAGAATCAATATCAATTCTCTCATTCACAGTGTACTAGTTGTCTCTTCTCTAAATTCTTTCTGCATAATTATTTACTGTTTCATTCCCGCACATTCTCCTCTGCACCAATACTAACAAAATGGATCTTGAAATGAGTCTTGACATTGAATTGATGAAGTTAATTTTTTGCCGCACTCTTCATTATTTTTCGCGATGAAAAACGCAAGAGGCTCTAAAACTTGTCCTAACATAAGAAGGGCTATTTTAAAAATCTCAATTCTTCCTAATTAATTTCAAACAGAACTTATAAATTAGGTTGGATAATAAATAATTAGTACTATACACAGATCAAAATCAAATCCTAATCATATACTTAAAAGACAAAGAGTTGTTCTTTTGGATTTTTTTTTTTATACAAAAAAGGTGCATTTTATTCTTTTCCTACTTTTTTTTTTCAATTAAAAAGCAATTAGGGTTGCTATCGGAATTATGTCTAACCAATACACTACTAATCTTTAATTAAGAAAATGGTGATATTATGAAGGCTTTTAAGTAAATTTGTTGTTGAATAAACCACGTAAAGAAATATAATTCATAAAGTAATAAGTTATTACTTTTGAAATATTATCACTCCTTTCTCACGAAAACATTTTTAATAGAGTTGATTAAACTACCCTGATTCCTCTGCCGCCATTGGATCTTGAACCGAGGAAGTTAGATCAAGAATTGGAAGAATCCGTGTGTGATAAGTTGATTATGTGTGTGCTTTGGTTGTTGTTAATTTTGAATTGAAGGGTGGAAATTGGGAAATGGAATTGGCATGCTTGTTTTGGGCACAAAATTAACATGAGGATGAAGGAATGGGACAAGAAGGTTGTGATGATCTTAGAGATCATGCAATGAATGCAGGGTGTGTAGTTGTGAAATTGTTTCTAAATGAGTAAAGGTGATAAGTAATGGTTCTCAACCTGAAATCTGGCCTCCATCTCTCAATTTTTTCTTTTTCCTCTCTTCGTTCTCATGCAAATTTTTTGTCATTGTGTTGATCTTCTTTTCCCCAGTGCAAATCATAGATTGTTTTCAACTGTTATAATATTATGCTTTTTATCTTAATTTCAATCATTATAATTATTGAGGTATATAATTGTTTTTCAAAAGTTTGATGTGATTAATCAATAAAAATATATTTTAATGCGCAAATTGATTATATTATATTTATCAAATTTATTATACATAAATATAAAATATACTAAAAATTTATTATATGTTTTTTACTTTAATTTCAATCATTACAATGTTTTAGAATTTAATAGCCCAAATTTTGATATGATTTTTATTGTAGACATTAAAAAAAAGTTAAATTTATTATATAGTTTTTTTATTACATGAAATTATTGATTAATCAATAAAATATATTTTTTAATGTAAACATAACTAAAAAAGAAAAGAAAAATTGTGTAAGATAGAGAAATTTCTGCACTTAGACGTCTCCTGTGACTCCAACGCCGTACCCTGGCGATGCGGCACCTCCAAACGACCACGCTGCTCTCAACGATGCCATTTACTTTTTTAGCCTTACTATTAGAGATCGTCGTATTTATTTTGTGTATGATTAAATATTAAATTGATATATTACAGTGACAAAATCAGATTTATCAAATTTTATCTCACTTATTTCATATCAGTGTTTAAATTAATGTCAAAATTTTGGATCAAATTAAAACAATGACAAATCTGACCTATATTTACCTTTGATTAAAATAGGTAAATCTTTTATATAACTATTCCAAAATATTAATTCTTATCTCCTACCTCATTAAAAAAATATTAACACCATTCCAAATTATCAAATAAAATATGAACCCAAAATTCAAAATGAATGCAACCAAATGAAAAGTATACAGGAATGAAATAAAAATGAAAAATAATAACTTCAATTTATGGAAAAACTTAAGATATCAAAATCAGTTGCGAACCAGACATAGACAAAGAAACCAGTAAGAAAAAAAAGGTTGAGATTGCATTAGACATCTCAGCAGAATGTACACAGTTACCCTTCTTTAATAAAAAAAAACACTCTTAATTCTTTAACTATAAGTAATCCATCTAACACTTTAATTAATTACATTAAATTAAATTAAAGAATTAGAAATACAATGAGTAATTTATCTACTGAGCTTTACTTAACATGCTAAGAGATTACCCTCACTGACTTTTGAAGTGTATGAACAGGACAAAAGAAAGATATGTGTAAACGCGGGATCGATGACTACAACATTTTCTTTTGTCGGTGATTATTCGTACTATAGTTTTGTTCTATTCATGTGCTAATTAAGTTTCCACTACTTTGTTTTCTGACTTGAATCATTTAGCCTCTGATATATGTCCAAACTTATTGACCAAATCAAACTCATCCCATTTGCCTTTGCTTTGGGAAGAACTACTAAACAAATCAAACAATTTGTGCCTAAATTTTCCATATGTTACTTTGATCTCATTATTGTGTTGCTATATTATGCAACATTGAAGAAGCATATATAAATACGATCAATGAAGATTAATTAGACTAAGATTAAATGGACTTAAACTCAATATGTCTTAACATGAGAAGAAGAAAAAAATATAGAAGGAAGAGTTAAAGATTATTTTTTGTACATCACATAGTATACTAGTATTGATTGAAAGTATTATGTTTTGGTGAAGAGGCATATTATTGTTGGGAAAAGGTGCATGAGGAGTGACAATGGGTAGTGCACAAGTTGTGTTGGATCTCTATCAAAACTTGGGAAAGTAAATAAGCAAAGTTGAAGTTATTTTCCAATAGTATGCAGTCAAGGTAGGTCTGAAAAAGAGATAAAATAGTGATAACAATTTGAGTGGGTGGCCTGTCCAAATGTTCTCCTTTTTATGGCAACTTTTGTATCATTAGCCAATGACCACTACAGACACCCTTTTATTTCTGTGTCATGTCATACTATCCTCATCCCAATTCCACCTGACATAATTACCTCCATTATTTTACACAAATCATATAAGGATCATGTTGCCTTCTCATTCATATTTTCTTCTTTCATCACACTCCACACTTCTGTGGACATTACTAGAACGTTGGTCATCAGCTCATCAACCCTTTCTTTCTATACTGTTTTCTGGGATGGAATTAATCATCATCATGTTTCTGACTCTCCTAACCAAGTGTCCAACAAGTTTTAACTATCAGTTAATCCATACATAAGTCTTCAACCTCTTTTAAGTGTTCGTGCCACAAAATGACAAAGTCCATTGTTTATTTTATAAAAGAAATAAATGTCTATGACTGATTTTTATTCTGCAACCTTTTTCAACTGTTTATGGCATAAACACACAAGACTAACATTAAAAGGAAAATACAATTTTGAGTTCAACTTCAAGATTTTTCACTGCATCTTTCACAAAACATGACTTTAAAACTTTGCGCAGAAGGTAAAAACCAGACACGCCCTTTTGTAGAAAGATAATAGGTACACAGTGGCAAGTTAATGGACTGAAAAGGATGAAATGAAATTACTCATCAAGACATGTTATTGGCATTAATCTTTTCTTCTCACACAGCGCAAAAGGAGGAAAAGACATGTTTTTTGACTTGCACATAAACATAGAAAGAAGAGGGGAAAAAAAGAAAGCAAAAGAAGATTAGATAAAGAGATGATAAAAATTTGGAGCCTCTTGTGTTGAAATTCAGCCAAGGAGATCGATGTTGTTACAGGAGTTGGATTGGTTTGAAGAATCGGATCTGAGAAACGGTGAGGTGCAAGGGACATGGTGATCTTGGAAAGGGGTGAAGGAGGGAGAAGGGCTGTGTATCTGCATGTCCCTGATCATTTGGCGAAGTTCAGAGGCTTCTTCTTTGAGCTGAGCATTTTCTTGGAGAACTTGGTCATGGTTTTCTGAGACATGGTTGAGTTTGTCTATGAGTTGGTGGTTCTCATTCCTGAGCCACATGACCTGTGACCAAAGCTCATCAAGGTGTTTCTGCTTCCTCATCCGTGACCTACGTGCGGATTCTCGGTTTGATATCATCCTCCTGTGCTTCCTCTCGTTGATGAGAGTGAGTTGCTGCTCATCAGCCTCATCAGAAGTGGAGTTGCTGCTGATGCACGATGATTGAGGACTGAAATCATAAGGGGTGTTGTGGTTGTGGCCATATAATTGGGAGGAGAATCTTTGAAACTGGAATGTGGGAATGTTGTTTTGGATGGTGTTGAAATTGTTGTTGGGAGGGTAGGGAGAAGGGTTTGAAGGGAGTAAATAATTCAGGGCTGAGACTTCCCTGCTTTGCATGGTTTTGGTTTAGCAAAAGGGTTGCAGATTTCAGAGCCTTGTTTTTGAGAGAATGATGAAGAGAGTCTTCAATTCGTTTTGAGAAGGAGGAAGAAAGAGTCGAAAGAGTAGGTATTATATAGGGTCAGAAAAAGATGAAATGACCCCACTTCATCACAGTAGAGTAACTTCTTACATTAATTTCATGGATGGAATTAACATGCATTGTCTTTAGTTCAATCTTAACAACATCATCATGCAACCACTAAGGATGTTTTTTCTCTCCCACGTACCATACTTATGTTTTCATCTCAAATATTCATCAATTATCACATTTCAACAAGTATATTGCCTGTTTTCATCTCAACATACACTGAAATATAATTCATGTAAAACTCTAATTTCTTAATTTGGCAGGCATTTTATAAGTAGTTAAGAAGAATATATATATCAAGATGTGTATATTATAAAGCAAAATATTTAGACAGAATTACTTAAATGTTCTATTTTGGTAACCTGTGCTGACTTTTAATATAAACTTCTGACAAAGTAAAACCTCAATTCATACCAGAAGACATTAAATTTCCACCCTGCAGATGATGTTAATTGCAATCATGTTATCATCTCTTTTCCTTTTCTCTGTAAAACATTGAACTCATGTTAGCATGTATATATGTGCATGACATGTGACGTTTGTGACATGGTATGGATGAATGGTATGATGCACATGAGTGGCCCAAAGGGGGTGCTGCAACTTGGGTGTGTGGATATAATCATTTTGTAGAAAAAATATGCTTACCTAAGAGAGACAGAGGTATTTCATATCATGGGAAGTATAATTAAATAACTCTATTGGAGGACTGTTTGGTGAAAGCAAGAACAGGATTTTTTTTTTTAAATTAAAAAAAGTAACTTAATTATTTAATTCGAAACTGGTTCCATAATGGATCATATAATTCTCTAATTGATTAAATGACGTAAGAAAGGGTGTGGAAAAACGAGGCTGGGAAAGACAATTGTTGAAGGTGACTTCCATGGACTAATTAACCAACAAATCAAACCAAAAAACATGTTTGTTTTAGCCATGGTTAAACCTAAAAGTTGGAATGATGATACTAATTTTTAATTAACACATAATAAAAGGGAAAAATGGTTTTTCATCAATCCACTATTTGATCATCACCATAATATATATATATATATATATATATATATATATATATATAATTATACTGAAACAAAGTATTTGTGAATGATCTAATAATATTCTAATGGTGACTGATATAATAAATCCAATAAATTTAGCAAGTAGATTTTGATATCATATAAGTAAGGGAATTTAAATATAACTTATTTTTTTAAATCTAACTTATAAAATAAGGATATTATCCCACTCATATAATGTAAATTAATATAATTTTTAGTTGATAAAAGGTCTCAACATATATAATTTTTTATTAACATCTAAAAATTTGTTACTTTACTTTTCAAACACTTTAATTAGAGAAAGGGAATTCTAATAATTTATATCAATATTATCTATATAATTATTGAGATAAAATTAGAATTTTAATTGGAAAATCCTAGAAAGACGATAAAAGAAACTAAAAACTTTCATAATACTAAATAAGTTTTTAACCATGACAAAAAATTAAGGAAAGTGATTATAGTGATACACATTTATTTTAAAAACATTAGTTTTCTTTAAAATAAAGATGTTAGTGTCATTAAATACTAAACCAAACGTTGGATTTTACTTTTGTGACTATTTCTAGAGATTTCTTTAATATAAATGGCCACCTACATTTAAATTATGTTCAATAAAGAAAGCCCCATTTATAAATTGACGACTTGCCAAATTGGTAAACAAGAATGAAGAAAGAATAAAGGAATTAACAATATTTTGATGACTCAAGAAGCACTTATTATGGGGCCTCCAAAAACAATCGTAAATGTATGGATTAAATAGAAGCCAAATGTTTGATTAGCAATATTCACTCACTTTTGGTTAGTAGGGTTAGGTACTTGGTACAAATCAACCTCTATTTATTTGGTTGTGGTAATGACAACAACTTCAATAGTAATCTCAAAAGAAAACAACATAAGCTTATTCTTCTAATACTACTATCCACTCCAAAAGTATGCCATAAATATGCTAAATGAATCATGTGCTGTGTTTGTTTTGCCTTCTAAAAAGTTACCTATGTTTCATCTTTTCGTCTTTTCTTGCATATTCTCTCATGCTTATTCTCCACAACCCACATGCTCCTCATATTGCCCTAATTCTGATCATCACCAGAGTAAACATTTCAAAGTAACTCTTATTCAATTCTACCACACCCTCCCGAGATAATACCTATCTCCTTTGTGTAATTTTTTTTTTCAAGAGACATTTTCTTTATAAAATCTTAAAAAACATAGATAAATATATTACACATGGAAGCCTTTTTTAATGAAAATAACTTATCGGTTGGTCGTGTTCTATGGACTAATGTTTCACACAACAACGACAGATCTTAATGAGAGGTAGGGATAGTCTCATTCCCTCTATAAAATCTTAAAAAACATAGATAAATATTACATTTTTAGTTTGAGTATATTATTTTGACTTTCCAAAATTATTGATCAAGATCAATTATTCTTTCAGAAGATACTATATCTTGTTGGACTTTTCAACCTCAATCATTCACAAAATATGAGAATTTTGAATTAAATACTCTCAATAAAATTCATCATTAACTCCATATATTAAAACGCAGAAACCAACCAACAATTTTATTACTACTTCTTGGTTGCTTTGTGGAGATTTGATATCAATCACTCATGAGTAAATCTATCTATGAGACCAAAATCCAGCCTTCTATAAAGCAATTAGTGTGTGCTATTTCTCATACATATGTGTAATTTCACCATATGTAGATTGTTCAATTTTTCTTAATAATATAGAACTTTCAACTTTTACTTAAATTTCTAACATGTTATGTATTTACTAATATTTTAGTAATTTAAAAAACTAAAAACAATTTTTTATTTATTTTATAATAACTGAATTAAAAGTTATGTTCGGTCCTTTATGTAAATCGAATTTAAAGTTGATCCGTTTTAATTATTTTTTATAAAATCTTAAACTATAATGAGTTATCTCTCTAATTAATTTCAATGAATAATAAGTTATATACATTAATGTTTTAAATTTTTTTGGAATCTAACTTTGCCTCGCATTGGGATTTTTTAATAAAATTATTTAAGTTTAAGTACTGTACAATAATATAGCATTACCTTCATTAAATAGTTTTTTTAAATTTTGTTCTTACCTTTGAACATAAAAACAAAATGAAATAATAAAAACTTACATCATAGAAAAAGTAAATGGACATATATATTTTTTATAATGTCCTCTTAGTTTAGAAATGTGACTCTATCTTTAGTAAGAGTCACATAAAAGTCATACCAAAAGAATGCAAATAAATAAATAGAGTATCACCCACTTTTTTTTTCGTATAGAATACTCATACGTAGTTAAACTTAATTGCAAACCATCAATAGGATAAAATAATAATCCGAGCTTGATTTCTTAAACATTGTCATAGCTTAATTCCTTTTTATACAAATAGAGAACACTTTATTATAAACATAATCTTAATTAGATGTAGAAGAACAACAAAAAAATATAGCATAATATTTAATCATAGATTATGTCTAAAAGCAAATCATTGTACACAATAAAAAAAAATTCATCATTTTCTATATCAAATCCTAAATTAAGTTTTCTTAATTAATCAATACCCTAATGGTGAAGGATATATACGAAATTTGAATGTGATAAGCTTTGGTTAAAGAGAGAGAAAGAAAGTGAGAAAAGTTTATAGTGGCATTGAACAGTTCTTCACTATATCCAATGAGGTAGAGAACAACACTCCACGTGTCACTTCTTTTTTAAACTAATGAACAAATAAAAAATAAAAATGAAGCATGGTTAATTACCCAAATGAAAATTTAATAAAAGTTTATATATGGTGATTTGCAAAAATGGCATTATGATTAGATGAATAATAGAGTATATATGTGATAAAATTGGAAGAAAATTACTGAATGAAATTGAAGGGATTGGTCATAAGCACTGAAGGAAGTGGAGAAATATTATGCATAACATATGGTTGAAATTAATGAGTAGAAAATGGTACTTGTATATTGCATGTTCCACTAAACCAAAAGCTTAGATTCATTGAGAAGGATGAGTACCAAAAACTTCACTACAAAAATGCTTTAGATTTGCACTTCCCTTGTGAGTATGGCTCAGTGGACTCAATGGTCAACACTATCATTAGACAGATTTAGACTCTCCTTTCATTCTTGTCTTCCCATTCTTCTTCACTTTATCACAATCTCTCTCTCTTAGTTTCTCATTTTCTACATCAACTTTCATAAAGATTAAAGGACCTTCTATATAACATACAAGGAAAAAAAACATTATGTGTTTCGTTGCTATATTTTACTAAATTACATCATGTTTTCAAATTGATTATATATTAAGTAGGGTTTAGTAAATAAGACATATAGACAACATTTTCTATGTAAGTTACTCATTAACAAAGTTGATGTGAAATATTACGAAAAGATTAATGAATTCATGTCTACAATTTTAAAAGTATATGTACATTTAACCCCTTCAATTTTTGTACATTAAAATGTGATTCTTAATATTAACTTTAAATATGAAGAAATAGTTCAAACTTTTAAGATTTTAGATAAGAAATATTTCAAAAATTAATGTATACATTATTTTTTGAATAGTTATTTTCAATATTATTTGTTACATATATTTATTTAATTATTTTATTTAATGTGATAACATTAACGATAATAAAATAGGTTAATCTAGTTTATTTTAATTTTATTTGATATTGACTCATAAAAATAGTGTCAGGTAGGTTAATTTACTATGATTAGACAGGTTACAAATCTTAATCCGTTCTAATAGAGGATGAACTTGAAAACCAATCTGTTAGTTTTTAATTTTTTTTATATGTTTATATATGTGAGAAACTTAATTATATAAATATTCTTTTAAGTTTTTAATTGATTAATTATTAATTTTAATTAAATAAATAAAAAATCTTTACATATTTAATTATCTTATTGTAATTAATAATTAAAGTTTTATTTGCAAGTACTGATTACTAAATTATAATATTATTAGATATTTTTATCCTTCAAATAATATAATACAAAAAATTAACTTTTAAAATTATTTTTTATTCAAATTTTTAATTAAAAAATACCCATCTATCTCATTTCACCTTTAATCAAAATTGACTAAATTAAAAAGATGAACTTAACCAATGAAATTGCGACAAATCTGGAAATCTAGCAGAAATGAGATGGTAATAGGAAAAAGAAAAGTTGGTATTGGTTGTATTGTATAGTAAGAGAGCAACATAAATTGGTATGTTTGTGATTGACTAAAGTGTAAATGTAGTTTGGAATTGTACATGTACTTACCATACATTAGTTTTGTCAAATCAAACTGAAAATGCTATGAATGGGAAGGACAAGTGGACAAGTAAAGTTGATAAATTGACTTTGCTATTGGATTCAGGTACATGTTCTATCATTTTCTTTACCTTAGTATTTTCTTCTTCTTCTTTTTCATGTTGATCATCACCTACGTACAAATCGGTATCTGGTTTACATCACTTCCTACACTTGTCCACCACCTCTTCTTTCTTTCTCAACAGGGCCTACAATTCAAACGTTCTACTATCTTTTTTTAATATATGACGGAGTAGTTCATGGAAAAGATACCAATATCAATTACATTTAAATTTAATTACATAATTATTTTTATTAATGAATTTTCCATCTTTATATATTGTTTTATTTTTGACCAATATAAAACTTAAACTCACTTTCAAAATTATCTAACATTTTTTTTATCAAATTGCACGCAAATTAGGATTGTAGAAATGCTCCACAATTCACACCCTACCAAGACTATCAATTTATAATATGTTATGTTTCAAATTTTATATCTTTTTAGTCTTGAAAATCCCACCTGAAAAATAAATACCGTAAATTTTAGTAGATTTATAACATAAAAATGAATATAAATATTATTTTATAAATTAATTTTATAGAATTAAATTATATTTTAAATCAATTAAGATGTATTAAAACCATTTTAAGTCTATTTTTAAGGTTTTTAATTTGTTAGATCATCTATATTGAATTGTTATAAAATTATCATTAATATATAATTATACATTATATATATATATATATATATATATATATATATATATATGAATTATAATATATTACTAATACGAATATTACTTTACGATTCTATAAAAATAACTTAAATCACTACTTCATATCCATTATAACAAAAATTTTATATTTGACATTATAAACTTTCTTATTTAATGAATGTATTATATTGTTATGAGAAAAAGTTATGTAAGTTCAAAATCATAAAGAAGAAAAAAAGAAAAATCTTAATAGATTAAGACTTTGAGATATCGTTATAATTCTAAATATATTAAAATATAAACAATTTTTTCTATTTGAGAGAACAATAAAGGTTTAAAAGAGTAACTTTATTTTTTTTCTACTTTTTTATGGAGCTCGTGGCGGCATCATTAACAGATTTTGAAAAAAAAAAATTATTTTAGGTCATATTAAAATTTGACAAAAGAAAATTGATTTTTAATAATTTCCATATTGATGTTAATTTTTAACATAACATATTTTGTCCTTTAAAACTGAGATAAAGTGTAACAAACCAAAAAATTAGATATGTATACTCTTTTGAGAATTTATAATTTGATAGAAACAGTTAACAAAAAAGATGCAAGGTAGATAATAATATCCAATAACAACATTATAATATTTAACAATTTAGTATTTAAAGACAATTACATATATCTAGTTTTTTAAAATATAGTGAAACTATAACATTATTAACATGTACTAAGTATAATCATCACAAATAGGACTAAGTTATCATCACTATTATTCCATATCAAACAATTCCTACATATAATTTATACAACGTTCATAATAGATTCTTTTTCGAACATTCTCCTTTTCCATTCTCTATATCACAAACATCTCATATTTCCATCACAGTTTTGATATAATTTAATTCACCTCCAATCACATATAATTACTTTGTTCATCGATTATATATCATTATTAGTAAATCATTTCAATACCTTACACATTAATATGCATAATCATATCTACACATATATCATGACTCATGAAACCAACCACAAATTATGATGATAGAGAAATATTATTAACTCATACAAGCGTATACTCTCAAACCTCTTCTATATATATCCCTTAGAATTCTTTAGAATGTGAAAAAAAAAAATCATAACACCTCAAACAAATCACATATAAAGGAAGCATTCGGGGAGTCAATGTTTAGTTTAATAGATTTATGTAATAGGGTTTTAGAAAGATTATCAATTTACTAATAGTTTCAAAATACTCTTTCATCAATAGTTAAAATTGAAAATACTTTTTTGTTGAAAAATCATATAAGAAAAACATCTATAAACTTCTTACTTTAATGTTTCAGATAGAAGACCGTAATAATCTCTTATGTTGACCGCACTTATGTCTCATTAATACTATATTTTTATTCTGAATCCTCTTGAAAGAACCTTCACTTTCTACTACTTTATGAAAAAATATAACATGTTTTGCATATGCTTATACATCACATGCTATGCTATTTTCGTGTATACTTTTTTTACCACATATATGTACTTTCCATAAACCAAGTGAGCAAAGTTTCATTTTGATCCTAATTGTGAGCTTGAAGTTGATAACTACGTGGAAAGTTCAACTCAAATGGTTATTAACACAAGATAGTAAATTTGAGGTCAACCTTTAGACCCTGAATGTGTTTTTGTTCCTAACTTAAACCAGTTGTCTCCACCACAAAACAAGCATATACAATGATACTTCTATTACTCAAAACTAATCAGTTATCCATTTTGAAGACTTGCCTAAATCAATTTTATAAGAGTGGTATAATAACACGCATACGTATCAATTACATTCAAATAATATTTTTTTCTTTAACTTTTTCTTCTAAAATTACTTTTTTTCTTTTAAAAATATTTAAAAAATTAGGATTCACTGTGTCATTTCAATGTCAAAAATAAATCTGTGTGTCAAACTATATTTTTCATTTTATAATTCCAAGAAAAAGTTGAAAAGGGAATGAATAAAAAAATGTTGATGGTAATTAATTAGCATGATTTTACTTTCCTTTAGGCATGATATGGAGCAGTTACTTGTTCCCTCAAATTAGAATTGAAACTAATCAGTGTCTTCCATTATGGTGTCTCAAATTCCCAAAATGACCTTTTTTATATTTTGTCTCAATTGTGGCTAGTTGGGTAGCAATGGATTTGCAAGGTATTATGAGAGTTAACGTAAAATAGACAAATAGACAGTGCCTTAAGACCTGAAGGGTACATGATTTAACTGCTGCAATTTCGTGCCAAACAGAGAGACCCCAAAATATTTTAAAACATACACGAAAAGGGACCCACTCTCATGGGGTTAGTTATATTGCCCTATCATTGAAACTTATTTTAATGCATACAAATATTTCTTATTATAAAATACCAAGAAACATGTCTGTATTCTTTTGTTATGATATTTTAGTTTAATAACTTAAATTTTAATATTTCAATTAAGCCATTTATTTAAATATAATATTTGTATTCAGGCTATTACTATATTTTTATTTAATATGCCATGTATAATATTGTTGAGGACATATTTGTTGAATCAAAGTTTTGTTATTAGGTCAAAAGCTGTTGGTCACGATACAATCTTTTCTACTATAGAGTGTAATAATCCAAACATCATTATTTAATAGTAATTTGATCTACTTTACCTTCGCTAGAGGTCAATTGATACTATATACAATAAAAGGTGAAAATTAAATTGACTTCATAGGTAAGTAGTTTATTTTTTTTAATGATTTAGTATCTTTTGTTTTCCACTTTTTAGATGTTTTGTAGATGAGAAATGTTCTTAGTGTAAGACTTCATATTTGGGTTACCAAGAGCTTAATTAGATTTCTAGAAGCATATAAAGAAATATGTATTAATAGGAAAACTATCTTTAGGAAATGAGAGTTACATATGTTTAATGAGGCATTCACTAGTGCAGAAATACTATTTAACGTCGGTTAAGTTGGGTTTTTAACGTCACTTTCACAACCGACGTCTATACGGGTGACGTCTACGAGACGTCGCAATTCTTCCGAACCGACGTCTATATACACGTCTGCTTATACTCACACCGAAGTCTAATTACTCTATATAGACGTCCACCTATGCTTAAACCGACGTCAACATGAATATATAGAAGTTGTAAATGACACTAACCGACCTCTATGTTCCTTATAGACGTCGGACCATGCACTAACTGACGTCTAACAAAGGCGTTGTGTTTTAGTGCAGTTTTGATCCAGACTTTCGATAGCATAGTGCAACACTCTCCTCTTGCTAGTTTCCCCACAAAAAAAGCTTGCGTCTTTTGAATCTTCTATGACATTTCAACCCAAAACCGAACCTGGGTCCATGACTACTTCCCATTATTCAACCGCAAAAGAAAAAAATTATGGTGAGACAAGAACTAGACAAGGACCCAAGTTCCATTTTGGGTCGAGAAGCCATAGAAAACTCAAAAGATCGCCACTCTTCTTGTGAGGAAACCAGCAAAGGAAGAATGTTACACTATGTTACCCAAAGAAAGGATCAAAACTGCACTAAAACACAACACAAAGAAAGCCAAATTTTAATCAGTTGAACGACAAAATAATCGATAAAAAACTAAAGAAAGTTTAAACGGTAAAGCATAAAAAAAAACCACGCACCTGGAATGCAAGAGAGAAAAAGCAGAGGACGAAGACAACGATGTTATGAGAAACCACAATGCAATGCCGCAAGAGATAAAAAGTATAGGTGCGCAAGCGAGTAAAAGAAGAGGAGAAGTAGAGAAAAAGGAGAAGAGATGAAGACACGATCAAAAACTGAATGGCGATAAGAGTCTGTGGTCTATTTAAAATGAAATGGGGCGTCGGTTGCTCCAGAAATCGACGTCTATAGACATCGATGTTTCAGGGGATTCGACGTCTATTCTACGTCAAAGAAGCTGAAAAGATTGACATTTGATTTTCTGTCAGGGTAGCTCACGTCGGTGCCCCTCCCACCGACGTCTAAATTGAAGAAATTTTGTCTTCCCGCCTTCCAGACAGGCCTTAGACGTCGCCGCTGGACTATGTGACGTCTAAGCGCCTGGGAATTAGGTGAACAACATTAATTGTAGCCTAGTTGACATCGAGTTTTCAGGGGGTCCGACGTCTGTTCGACGTCTAAAGCTGAACCGATTGACGTTTGATTTCTTGTCAGTGACTTGAACGTCGGTGCCTTTTCCTAGCCGACGTCAAATTGACTGTGTTATCACATACCTCAGGCAATTGGACGTCAGATAGTTGGCAGGTGCGACGTCTAAGATGTCATAGACGTCGCCTAACAACGAAAATGACGTCTAGTTTTCCAATATATTTACGATAATGCCACTGTGCAGTAATAGATGTCGGTTTTTCACGAAACCGACGTCTAATGGGTGACGTTAAACAGCGTTTTTGCATTAGTGATTGTTTTGATGAGTGAATAAAAGTATGTAATGTGTGGTTTTTCAGATAATATACATGTTGAGAAGTGATTATGCTTATTGATAATTGACATTATTATGTTTTTTTATTTTATTTATTTTTATCTTGTACTTTTATTATAATTTTTTAAATAATTAAGGGTGTATTAAATAATTTTAGAAAAGATATTCATTATTATTCTTTTCTAGTGGTGAGTAACTAACTTCTTTATTCAAAGGGGTTAGATGTAATGTATCTTAACTCTTTACGAATTATGTTATTCAATATATATCATTTTCCATTACTCTTGTGTTTTATTTTCGTTCTTAACTATATAATAATTGATTGATTACATATTTGTGCGTATTTGATTATTGAACACCATGTTAAAACCTAGATTAGGTTAAAATAACTATTTGATCTTACATCTAGACATAGAGCTTAATGATTAGTGATTCAAAATATTTGAACTTAATGCGCACTTTTAATAAAAATATCTAAGACATTAAAATTTTTATTATTAAGATTTAAACTTGTCGCTAAGACATTAGAACTTGTTAACTTGAGGTGTGAATGCTATATTATGAATTAAAGGTATATTGTTTTGTGATTTTACATTAATTGGATCATTAACTCCAACCCTAGTAAAGTCTTTACCATATAATTAATCTCATTATTTTACATTGGTTTCTCGAATTTTATAGTTATTCTATGCAAATTTCCTTCTTTTCATTTTTTTAAAGCTTCTTAGCCTAAATTCAATAAATAATCATAATTCAACTTAATCATGCTAGTCTCTTGGAAAAAAAGATTTATGAACTTTCTATTTTTATTTCTTGCACAATTTGGTACACTTGTCAATTATGTAAGTTTTTGGAGACGTTGGGAGAGACTTGCATTTTGTTTAGTTAATTGTTTTATTTACTAAATTAGGTTTAAATTTTTTATAATTTGTTTCTATTATTATTTTTTATTATTTGTGTATAATTAAATTTTATTTACAGTTGAAATAAACTTTTTAACCTATCCCTTCTAGTGTTTCCTTATTTTGCATGATAGACAAGATTACCATGGTACTTTGAATGAAGAAAATAGATTCTTACTTAGACAATCCATAAATTTTTCTCAACCTAAGTTGAAGATTATTCCTAGAAGATGGAGATCAAAATGGTGAAAAATATGGGTTGTCTAAGAAATAAAATTTTATGGAAGGGTTGAGATTGAAGATACTTATTCTAGAAGGACAAAATTCATGAGTAGTAAAAAGTAGAAACCTTATAGGTGTGATGAATGGAAGAAGCACACTATAAGGATCAATCACAAACCATAAATATCAGGTATCAAGCTAAAAGACTTTAAACAAGCGCTTACTGGAAGACAACCTAGTATTTTCTAAGTTTTTTAATTTTTCTAAGTTTTAATTTAAAAAAATGTTCACATCAATGGTTAACTATTACTCGTCCAACAAAATAGAAAGGATAAATTCAACCCTAAGTCGTCTCCCAACAAACACATAATTGATTTTTAACAAATTAGTTCTTATAAAAAATATACAAAAGAGTTAGTAAAATAATAAAGAAGATAAAGATAAAGAAAAGATAAGAATGGAGTAACAAAAAATAGAAAGAAAGAAATTTATAAAGAGATTTAAAAATATAAAAAAAAATGATAAAGAAAATAGATTGATTTCACTACTTTTTCAAAATAGGATTCACCATTGGTTATTTAAAGATTATTATTCAATTAACTATTACCTTAGATTTTCAATTTAATCAATGTAAATTTTCAATTAATTTTGGGCGTTCTTAGTATTAACCAAAGTACATTCTTAATTAAAAACAATAACTTTGTAGGTTAGTCATAGTAAATTCAATCAAAGTATATTCTCAATCAAATATTACTATGCTTAATCATGTCTATTATTTTACCTCTTATATAAAGTCAAAAACTAATTAACCGAAGTACATTCTTGATTAACTCTTGTTAAATTTTTTACCACTAATCAAAGTAAATTATCAACTATTGGCAAAAACTCATTCAATCATATGAAAGATTCTAATTTTAATCAAAGTAAATTCTTAATTAAAATTAAAAATCATTGGACTCATATGATTGATATGTTATGTAGATTTGACACCATGCTAAATTGATATAAAGTAAAAATAATTAGTTTTCCTGGATTAAGAAGCAAAAGACATGGATAAAAATAAATCACAACAAGAATCAAAAGAACAAACAAGTTTATTTATCTAACACAATCAAACCTAGAGGCTTAACACTCCATGAAATGTTGAAATAACATGAAAATAGAAGAAGATAGGGTGGAGAACATGAGAGAAGAGTGAGGGGACAAAATTTGAACCCGAAAGGGTTCTTAAGCTCCCCTGATGTATTTCCCTAAGTCTTTTTATATAGAAATTGGATTGGGTTTTGTTTTAGACTTTTCTGTTGTTGTAATTTTCTTTATGATAATGTAATCTCGTCCAATTATCTTTTAAATAATTCAATATCTTCAAAATATATTTGATTTTTGTTGATATTTAAATTTTTTTTAGAAGATATATCAAATAAAATATCTTAAGATATATTTTCCTCATATTATCTTTAATTATTAACAATTATCATATTTTTAATCATTTAATCATATTATTTTTAATAATTTTTTTAGAATATATATCATATTTTTTTTCCTTTCACCAATTTTTGTCTTCCTTTTGCCATTTTTATTATTTTGTGGTTGAGGTACTCACCCACACAGTTTATTTACCACTAATTGCTAATTCATGAACTCCTTCTTTCATCCTAAGATAGATAATATGGTTTTTTATTTTTTTATTTTCAAGGTTTTGCAGTGGCTTTAAAACAAAGAAGTTAAAGGCTCAAATGAGCTATCAATGGATTAATATTAGGGTAGACTTATTTGGCCAAGTAGCTAAAAACAAAAAATGCCTAAAAATCATATCAAATAGTGCATATCTACCTAAGTTCCAAAACCAAATAATCAAGCTAAATATTAGAGTATAAGCAAAACATGAGTAAGTCACTCAAGAAAAATAAGAATGGCACACGGTGGTCCATCCATCACAATTAGGCTCATAACTCAAGGATAAAGGCTCTTTCACAAAAGATTTACCCAAATAATTCTCAAATTAACTCAATTAATAATTTATAATTATGAATCAATTAGGCTAGCTTAATCAATTCAACAATCTATTCAACATAAAACATGACTACTATTTCAAAATTATAATTGTTCCAGCTACTAAATCAAATCCTAAAATCCAGTGTGAATATGTTGTCCAATATCTTAGCCAATGAGAACAAGTTAATGTTGAGTAAAATAAAGGTATGAGATTAAATCAATTTCGGGTAGGGTATAATATAAGATTAGATAATTTTAGGATAGGATATACCCCAGAACAAAAAATATGAAAAAAAAAGAAAAATACAATAGATTCCATGTGATAAAAATGGGTTGTGTTACGAGAAGTATATGAAAATTTTGGAAAAATTATTTTGTAGAGAATACTTGAATAAATTTGAATCATTTGCATTTAGTTGTTCTCTTTAATTTAGTGGTGTTTTTGAATTCTTGAAAAGTCATATATTTTATAGTCAAACCTCGTTACAACCTATGAAAGGTCTTTTGATCTAATCAAATATGTGAAATTTGTAAGTTAAATGATAGGAAAAAGTTAATGAAATGGTTTTATAACATGTTGATTATGAGTGATCATTAATAAACACTTGTGTGTATAATGAAATACTATTTTTTTGTGAGCTATTCTAAATTCAATAATCTGATTATTATCTTTAATACTGTTTTGAGGATTGAAGTGATATAAAGAATCATGTCATTCTGTCTTGACTTCTTATAGCTACAAGTAAATTTTGTTTAGTGTAAATCATTTAATTAAATGAAATTTAATTATTGGTTAACCTTAAAATAAATACATAGAATTATGTTAGGCGTAAATTTTCCGTTTCACTGATTGGCGGTTTAAGATTATGATAATTATGTTTGTAAGATTATGATACATACTATTTTATGTGAATAAGTCTATATCGTGAGCTTGAATAATTCACATTAGGTTTATTTTGTATGTTTTTATGGCAGTATTTGTATTAGATATATTTTAATTTAGTTAACATTTGGCAGTAGGAAAAAAACCAATGATGTTTGACAAAAGAGACGAGAAAAATGCGGGCGCACAATAGATGTCATCCGTGGGGCCCATGCTAACGAGCACGCATGGCTAGCTATTCCACCATCCTTAGACCTATTGCTCTCGCCCTGTCAACTCACTCTTTTTTTTTTCTTTTTTCTTTTTTTTTTTAATTTTTTAACTTTTACATTATTTTCTCATGTAATGTATATAGCCTTAATACGTTGTTTCTTGATGGGAGATATTTTAAATTAGTTTTCCAATTTAATTCATATAAATAGATTGAAAAAATCGATAATTCAGAGGAGAAACACATTAAATATGACTAGTTTTTTTTTAATGATTGAAATCCGTCAATATTATATATGTAATTATAATATTATAAAAAAATGCAATACTGTTAGAACAGCTTCTTATTGAATATTTTTTTTAAAAATAGTTTATAAAATATTAATCATAAAATAATATCAATTTATATTTCATTTAAACTTGTTTGATTAGAAAAATATTTAGTTAACATTTTTTTTTACCTTTTCTAAAGAGATATTTATTATCTAAACATACAAGGGAAAAGAGTTGATAGAATAAAGTAGGTGTCTTAATTTGAGAGATAATTTTAATAGTTATGATTGTAATCAGAAATCTAAACAAATTAGGTGCATTACTGTTGAACAGTTTTCTGTAACATTAAATGGGAATTGCTTATTATAAACAGAAAAAATGGATAATAGTTATATTTTTCAATAATTTTAAAACACTTTTTCTGTCTCTTTAACATTAACAACCGGCTTTATTAAGACAACATTGTAGTTTTGATCAATTAATGTGTGTAAGATATTTTTTATTTTAAAGGTCTTTGGCTTCATTGTAATTTTATTCTCAAGATGTACTTCAATGATAGAAGAATGTATATAAATAATCTTTTATCTCCATTTCTAAATATGAGACTACTTGACATATTAGAATGAAATCTTTCATCAAGGATCATTAAACATAGGAAGATTTTTTTTTTTTTGTTTTAATATATAAACCTAATAATTATGTCACGAACAAAATATCAATAACTACTTTTATATATTTAAGTATGATAAAATTAACTAATTGGCATTTTTATAATTTTATACTATACATAATTATCAATTATTATCCATATGATTTTTAAAATGTTATTATTGATATGGTTTTTTAAAGTAACTATGAAAAAGAATAATGTTTTATGATATGTGTTGACTTATAATATAAAATTATTTTACAATATTTTTATTATTTATATCATAATCTTATAAATTACACTTTGATTAGTCTTCCCAACATGTAATTAGCACTTTTGTCAGTGGCATCTCATCCCATAACATTTATCCATAAATAAACTTTGTATTTTCATTTTCATTTTACCTTTTTTTTCTCATTTCATATTCATTCATTTTTCTTTTTTGAAGTTTTTAGGTAGAGGGTAGGGAGAGTAAGCATGGGTTTTGGAGATGTCACTTGAAATAATGTGTGTGCACCCCACTATGCTAACCCACATTTCTTTTCTTCTTGTCTATGATAAGAAAGCCTAAGATTTCATCAAATATACACATACATTTCATCAATCAATTCACTTCCTCAACTAACACATTTTACAAATTCATAGGAAGATCAAGACACAGAATCTTAGTACTTTTGAACCTCCTTAGATTTTCTGTATCACATTTTTTTAGCAACAAGAATCTCAAAAGTGTCATACTTGCACGCTTCAGCATCATTATGTTCTTCAGCATATGTAAAAGGTATAATCAACACATTCTTCTCACTCAAACAACACCTTCAAATTGATTCCTACATATGCATGCGTATTTCATCAGAATATTCTGATTTTATTGATTTGAATTATATTCAGTGTATTGCATAAAGGTGTCCAAATCCAAAATTTTCTTGTGGGTTAAATTATAATATATAAGTGATGTGCAAATTTCATCTTACAAGCCAGTTTTGTAGGATGGAATTAGACTTAAAGTCCACTTTTTAATATGGTATCATAGTCATGGTTGGAGGCTATCCTAATAAGATCTATGTGGGCATTCTGTTCCATTTAATGTCAGGTCACTATTAGACCACCCAATTTCTACTATCATGCTTGAGATGTCTATACCTCGACGTGAATGAGGTGGGTTGGAAGTCTCACATTGACTAGAGATAAGGTCAAATTATAATATATAGGTGAAGTACAATCTTCACCTTACAAGTCGGTTATGTAGAATTGAGTTAGATTTAAAATTTACTTCTTAAGTGTTTTTATATTTCAGAACATGACTCAAGAGTACTTTAGATAACTAAAAAGAAAAAACCTACCTACACTGCTGTTGCATAATCTCAATGCAGAACAACCATATCAGTTAATTAAATATTGTCTTGGTGCAGAATTGAACTTGCATGTACAGAAAACATATATTATATTACTTGGCTTACGTAGTTCTTCTGGCAGGTTTTGAAGCACTATCAAATTTGTGGATATAAAGATGGTGATTCAAATTTAATTAATGGCAATTGGCTAGGACCTAACAGTGCCTCCAAATTTTCTACAAAAAATGTGCCTTGTTGTCACCAAATTTTATGATATGTTATATGTATATGTTGCAGCTGTTGCTGATTCTGGTAGTGACAGTTGTGATGGATTATCCAATCAGAATTTGTAAACTCTTGAGGTTATCTGCAGTGACAGATTGTTTAATTATGACAAAACCTGATTTGATTTTATAATGGCTTAGTGCTAATGCCATTTAAAAATCTTTGCCACTTAGTTTGATACAATCTTTTATATATGATAGTTCTTTCTAACCAATGCTTCAAAGTGACCATTAATAAATTATTGATATATAGGTACATGTATTTGTTTATGTTTAGGTTTAAATCCTTGGACTTCAAATGATTCCTAGGATGATTTGGAAAACTCTCTTGCCCCTAACATACCATAAAAAGTCCTTTTTAGTTATAAAAAAAAAAAAAAACTAATTAACTAAAACAATGTTTTTTCTTTTGTACAGAAAAGTTTAGGTAAATTAGCAATACGCATAGTTTGGCTCTGATTTTAGGACAACATAATTACATATTATTTATTTATTAATAATAATAATAATAATAATAATAATAATAATAATAATAATAATATCCAATACTCCATATGACTTTAAGAAAATAATTTCATACGCATTAGATTTCCAAATTTCATTAGAAATAAAGTAGGTTTTAAAGTTATCAAAAATTTAAAAATATGTTTAAAACTATTTATTAATAGGATATTTATGTCCATAACAAAATTTAATTTTAAATAATCTTTTAGACTGAGACACCCTATCTACTTATATAGTTTTTTTTATTGTTAAAATAAAAAGAAAAATCTATACTTATGAAAGGTATAGTATAGTCTTTCTAGTTGAATCAACTTTCACTAGTTAACTAATATAGTATTAAAGCCCACAAAATATATATATATATATATATATATATATATATATATATATATATATATATATATATATATATATATATATATATAGTGTGTGTGTGTGTATGTATAGTGTCTAAAAATGAGAATAAAAATGAGAAAACCATGAGACACAAACCAGTAATTGACGATTTTCTTTAATCATAACAAAACTAAAACAGGCTAAACCAAAAATTGAGTGGTATACTACATATACTCCTTTGTTTTTTGTTATTATATTTTTTTTTTATTTCATTTTATTAATTTTAACAATTTTAATTTGATTCATTTATATTAATAAAAATAATATCTTCTATAAAATTTATAATAACATCATTTTTATTAATGAGTTAATTAATTTTGATTGATGATATATCATTTATTGTTCATACGAAATTTTATTGTTGTATTATTTTTGTTATCATTATTTTAATATAAATTGCTACACTAACTTGTCACTAGTGCAGAAATCCCTTTCTTTGATAGATAAAATTGACCTATTATGATCAGTGACTGACATCATAGTTCTGGTAATTATAATAAGTTTGTGTTTTTTATGACGCAACGAAAAAGTATGTTATAATATGATCAACATATTATAATCTACTTTTTGTCACATGTAATAATATATACAGTCTATTATGACAAAAATTCATTTATTAGTCATAATATGACGAATTTATTATGATGCATCTGCATTTCACTTGTCATAATACATGTTTTTTAGAATTAAAATATTATGCTACATATTGTCATGTACGTTATAAAAGGTTTTTTTTTTTAAAAAAAAAATCATGCTTACATTTTGACATCCAATTAATTTATTATCATCTCATCTAGTTAATTTATAATCAATATACCCTATATTATAATCAATTTACAATCAATTTATAATCAATAAACAAAATGGAATTCATTTCATATATTAAAATGTCTAATAATATTTAATACATTTATTTGTACATACAACTATATTTTAAATCCAAATATTACATTAACCTACATATAGTACTAAATTGTAGCCATGTTTCTAATATTTACTAACACTTAAAATAAAAGAAGCCCACTTGATTCTAATCTTTAATCAATAGAGCTTCCATTGGAGATGAGTCATCAAAAATCTACAAATAAAATAATGGAGTTAAAACAATATTGTAATGAACAATTAGATAAGTATTTAGTTTTGTAATACCTTATTCCATGAATCAGTAATATTTGTACAAATAATGGTGCGCATGTTTTTCATTACGTAATACCCACACTCAAAGTTGTCCAATTGATGTCGACACTGCAAATTAAATACAAAATATCAAGACTCATTCAAACCAATGACACTCCAGATCAAATTATACTCTAGCTAGCCCTTACACCATGTAGCTTTAATCAATTTTTCTAAACCAACAAAAAACCAAATTCCACAATACCAGCAAAATAGTCAATTCCTCATAAAAACAACAATCACAAAACACAAAACAATGGTTAACTTCTCTTACATTAGGTGTCATTATTTAAATATCTAATAATTACTCAAATTTTACTTTCATTCTCAACCATCATCAATTTCAGAATATTCAAATATACATCCGATACATATTGTTACCTATAGAATAACCACTTTAATTATTAATGCAATAAAAGACCATCATAATCCTACATTCAGAGCTTAACAATATAATATCCAAAATAAATTTTTGTTTTTTAAAAAAATGCAATAAAGTTTATTATTAACATCATAATTTATAATATAAAATTATTTAATTATTATTACATTCTTATACGAAAATTAACAACTCTAACTCTTCTACACAATCTAAGGTAGCTTCTACTTGTCTAGATCTATAGAGTTTGTTCAACCTCTTTGCTTACTTCTTCCTATCTTAGACTAACCTTATCTCCTCTATTTTTCCTCATTATTTTCATTCCTTTTCCTTAAGGGAGGAGGGCCCATATGAAAATTCCCCTCTATTCCAGTTAATTTACCCGTTCATTTTTAAATTCTCAATTTCAACTTATTCTCCAACCAAAAATAGTCAACGATTGCTAAGATCAAAATAGTAAGCCTTATTACCTTGTGATCAATTGTTCTTGTAAAGAAAACATGCATCCATGTTCCAAATCCTGGAAACAAAACTTTATGTAAGAGACCTTCTAATGCCACACAATAAGCAAATCAATTGAAACAAAATGTATGGACCTTTCTTGAGTGAGAAACATGACCGATAACTTCTAGTTCACATAGAAACATCACTAGTGAGCCTAATAGTCACCAAATATCCATATAAGTAGCTAGAAAGAAAGTGCTTCCATTATTTTACTTACTAGTTAGAGACGTAGTTCCGTCCAACAGCTCATAGAAATTCCACAAAGTCTGTGTAGAATAAAACAACACCTGCAACAATCAAAAACACCAAAAGAATTAAACAACCAAGTAAACCTAACATGGAAATATAAGCAAGCAACTACACAATCAAGGCCACACCTGGGTTTCCAAGAACAAGAAGAACATGCAGTTTAGGAGCCTCAACTCGAATCTCCAATACTTCAAAAATGTAACTAGACAAAAAGATATTAATGATGGAATAAATAAATGAAATCGTCAATTCAAGGTTTGATATTCCAATACATACCCTAAAACATTGAATAATCGAAAATTAGCACGCCTTATAGGGAAAGCATATGTTATCGTTCACAATCATGTTGTAATTAACCAAACACTTGACTCTAAACCTTGTCTTAGAAGACAAAATTTTACAAATGAATTGGTTATAAAAAATGTATTAAATTAATTTAGGGAATCGTTGTAGCCGGAAATCTTATAGTGTAAAATTTAGGATAAGATGAAGTTTTCATATGCCAACCAAATGAAAATGTAACAAAAATTAACATATGAGAGACAACACTTGTGAGGTTGATGTAGTGCCAAACTGGTATATGCAATTAGAACTATAGAGAGATGGAATGAAAACAAGCACTATTGAAAAGCAAGGAGAAAAAGGGTAATCGAAGAAGTAAGAGAAGGTACTTAGAGGAAACGAGGGAAGGAAACAACACAGAGTGAGCGAAAGATCGAGCAGTCCAACCATTGAGGCCAAGAAACATTTGCTTTTAATGCGTTAGTTACAACACACAGAGTTAACTATTGGGGTTTATTTTTTGGAAAATTCATGTATTTATGTGGATTTTTCTGCAAGAACATCATAGACTAGACTGATTATTTGGTTCTATATTTACAACTGACATTACCTATTCCCACAAAGTGCAGCAATAGAAAGAGAATCTATTGTTTCTTAAAACCCTATCATGGACCAAACGAAATTGTGTGCCTAAATCAAACCGTTGTTGTGATTGAAATGGAGAAATAGAAAAAATATCGTAGAGTTCAATAAAGACCATGAGAGAAACAGATGATGTGGTGGAGTTTAGTAAACACTACCTTAGAGAGACGATGGAAAATTTATGCATTTATGTGGATTTTTCTACAAGAACATCATAGACTAGATTGATTATTTGGTTCTATATTTACAATTGACACTACCTATTCCCACAAATTGCAGTAATATAAAGGGAATCTATTGTTTCTTATAACCCTATCATGGACTAAACGAAATTGTGTGCCTAAATCAAACTGTTGCTGTGATTGAAAGGGAGAAATAGAAAAAATATCGTGGAGTTCAATAGAGACCATGGGAGAAACAGACCATGTCATGGAGTTCAGTAAACACTACCTTAGAGAGACGATGGCGCAACGATGTTGCGAATGTCGGGAGGCGATTATGTCGACAGCGTGGAGGCGATGGCGTGCGTCGACGATGTCAAGGCGTTGGCTTGTAGGAGTGTGTGTGCAACGATGAGAGGGATGCTTCGAAAATGAAGTGAAAACTATGAATGAAATAAAGAGATACTGAAGTTAGGGATTTACACCTATTATGACAGGTAAGTAACCGACAATCATAGTAAAGTCTTACTATGATAGGTCTTCTAAAACCTGTCATAATATGTTTTCATCATAATATCAATTTTTTTCGTCGCGTCTTATTTACTCTGATAGGTAGCTTATTACCTGTTATAATACATGTAACTTTTATTACGAAAATGTTATGACAAGTTTTCTAAAATACATCATAATATCTTAGTTTTATTATGAAATTTGTGACTAGTCAATGTATTATGATATATGGATTTTACCTGTCATAATAAGTCACCATGGAAAATTCTTTTTCTACTTAGTGTATTTTTCAAAAAAGTTAGACTAAATTAAATACATTCAAAATAATAGGATGAAATTGAAAAAAATTATCATAGCAATAAAATAAAAATCTATTAATGTGTAATACTTTAGTCATGTGTAATATGTTACCACGGCAATCAAATAAAATATGACTAAGGCAAATTTATATTTACACAATTATATATATTTCTAAACATTTCTTCTCTTATACAATGAAATAAAAATAATGGTTAGAAATATTAAAATGAATTCAAATTTTTTAAATGCTAACTGTATGTTTGAACCGAATTAGATTAAAAGAATAAAGTTTTTTCAAATACTGGTTATACTGAACTTAACGAACTTAATTCATGGATTAAATAAGTTTGAATAAATTGAGTACATAACCAATTAATAACAATCTTTAATATTATTCTTTTTTTTTACAATTATTTATTATTTTTATTTATGTTGATTAACAATTTGATTTTTTAAAATGTAGGATGTTATTTTATAATTTTTAAATAATTTAAATGATTAATTTATTTAATTATACAGTTAAGTTGACATTTTAATTTTTTTAAATACTATATGTTTTATAATAATGTTTGATAACATAAGTTGTTACTTTCATTATGCTTATATAAAAATAATGAAGTTAATATACCTTTATTGTGTAATAATAAATATATAAAATAAATTAAGAAAACAAAACATTCTTAGATAACATAATGAACCAAATTTATTAATTAATGACTCTCAAATCGGATTATAAAATTTCAATTTATCCAAACTGAATTAAATTGACTTATTTTCAGGTCAATTCATGATAAATTAACCCATATGAACCAAATTATATATCCATACATCTCTCGTATTTTTAAATAAGATACACATTTCTAGCATATCAACATATTTATTTTGTATATATCTTAGAAATTCATAAATATCAGATGAATATGATTAGCCACTTTCCTGAAATATTTGAAGTTGATATGTTGGGATATGCACCCTAAAGAGGCTTTGTTAGACATTGTTGTGTGTCCTCTGCATCTCCTTATTTTGTTTTTTTCTGTCTGGTTTTCAACACTAAGATCTCTGATGCGGCTGCAATGAGTTCATCGTCCAACTTCAGTGCCTCATTCACATCAAATTCTTGTCGTGGCACGGCTATCAAACACAAAGCTGTCTCTAGATTCTCGGCTATACCTATATAAGTGTCTGCTGCATCAAATCTATTTTTCTTTCTTTAATAATGTTCCCCATTTTACTTTATAGCTTGCAGCTACAACACTATATCAACACTCATTTAACACAATTTCCCATTCCTAACTACTTATATTTCTTAATAATAAATTTCTATTGTACAAGCAGAGGTCATCTTACGTTAAGTTAACGAGCATCGTTTTGCCATCTCGAACATTTAAACAGGAATACACAATTTTACAAAACTACTCGATTCCAAAAGTGAATCGAGCTTTAATAATGTCATTTTTAAATGTAAAATAAAAACAATTTCAAGTGTTAATAGTTTTATAAATAATTGATATAAATATTGGACATCAATTTATTATATAATTCAAATTACAATATATAACTCAATAATTCTGATCTTATAAGGAATTTTTATAAAATTAAGTTGTACTATAAAGAGTGTATCGGTCGGGTCATAAGGAATTATCTATAATTCGTCGTGTGGTGTGGATCGGATCATGATTCGTTGTCAGGTGAAGTCGATCGGTTGAGCTAACTATACAACAACACAATTGGAAAGCGTTAATGATTAATTAGTAAGGTTAGTTATCATATCAAATACGAATATACTGGATTAATGAGTTACTAACGACTTTTATTTGTCATTAACGAGTTTTATTGTCTAAAAATATATTGCATTACTGGATAGCCAATGGGCTTGATAGTTATGAAACCTATAAATAAGAGGTCAACATCCAGGTAAAGATAGTGCATTAATGATGATTTGACTTTCACTTTTGGCATTTAATCCAAATTTGACTAGACTTTCTAGCTAAGTGCTGACTTGAGCATTTAATAATTTTTTGTAGGCATCCCCCATTAGTAGTAGAAATAGGAGGCTAGGAGGACGCATATCGAGTAGTGTGGAAGAGTTGCGAAGAGAAGACATATTTATAGGGCAGGTTCGGTCTTGTAAGAACAATGAACGTCCACCTAGGGTCGAGTATTTGTGAAAAGTTGATACTGTGAAGAATAAAATTTTGCAAGTATGGTTTCAGCAAGGACGAGAGCTGCTTGAGAAGTCGGTCCCGTTATGGCCTACACCGCTGCGATCCTGACGAACCAAGCTAGGATACAACACGACTTTATGGACTTTTGTAAAAGGAATGTTAAGGAGATGTAGGTACTAAGGGAGGAGAATGCTCGACTGAGGCAGAGGTTGGAGGAAAAGAAATGATAGGAGAAAGAGAAATAAATTGTTAACAATGTGGCGTCCACGTTGAGGACCTCATAAACCTCCCTCGCTCGTGAGGTGAAGAGCAAGTATTTCCTAGTGTCAAGGTCTCACCACTCGTTGCCGGTGGTTAAGAAGCATCATTATCCTTTTATAGACAACATCATGGAGACCCTAAACAAAAACACTCGAAGACCTTGGTTGTGGATCATTACGATGGTGCCACAAACCCAAACAAACACATCTCAGTTTACTTGACGTAGTCAGCTTGTTTTCTACCAACCATGCCATCATGTGCAAGGCCTTTTCCTCCACCTTGAAGGAAGCAACTCTGGAATGGTGGACCGAGCTCCCACCTACTCCATTGATTGCTTTGATAGTTTGACCCAACCTTTCACTATGCAATTTACAACCAACTATCGGCATGACCTCATCACGTTCACCCTCTTGAATGTCCGACAAGAGGATGATGAGCTATTACAAGCCTTTATTAACCAGGACCCTTCGCCAATGACTTGTGTATGATTCCCCCAACCAACATGTAGGAGATGAGGATGAGGGCAATGAAATGTATGTTCCTAGAGGAGGTTGTACAATTTAGGAATATGGTGAGGACGATGACTATGCAAACTGTTGTGTAGCCTACCGAGAAGAAGGGGAACGATCGGGAAGGAAGGTCGTTCTCGACCCCAGGAAGCATAGGCTAGCTAAACTCTTGCAATATACTCCGCTAAACGCATCAAGGTCCCAAATTCTTGAGGAGGCGGTGCAAGCAAACCTTATACCAATACCAAGGAAGTGCAATAATCCACCCAACGTGGATATGACCAAGTATTGCAAGTTCCACCGTAATCACAACCACAATATAGATGAGTGTGCGACACTCTAAGATAAGGTAAACAAGCTTATCTAAGTAGGGCATTTGAGGCATTTTGTTTGCCGAGATGATGAGGTGAGTTCTCGTCTCGGGTACCGAAAGTATGATGACTGAAGGGAAGACTGAAGAGAGGGAGAGGTAGAGAGAAAGAAGGAAGGAGAGATGAGCTGACCAGGCGTGATGATAGGTGCGATGATGACAAACTCCTGTTGAGGGGCATTATTAATACCATCTTCTAGGGCTTCACTGAGGTGTCACAAAGTTAAATGCTTTTAATTTGTCAAAAAACTATATACAAACATTTTAGTTAGACTAACATAGACTTTGTAAAAAGTTTTAATAAACTTGATTACTTGCTTATATAAGAAAATTACACAATATAGGACATTGAAATCTTTGATTAGCTAAACATATTTAATTTTTCTTGATTGACTAAACATATTTTTAAAGTATATAAGATAGTGATTTAATTATGTTATACGAAAAATTCATCTAGATCTGAATCTAAACTAAATAAGACATCTCAATTTGAAAGTTTAAAATAATAAATTTATAAATAATAAATTTATGGATATTTTATTATATGTTGTTTATTTTTTTTAATGTATGACTTAAAGTATATTTAAATTCTGATAATTACTTATTTCTTTTTAAAAATCTATACATATATGAAAATTGTTAAAAAAATAAAATCTAATTTGATAATGTCTTAGATAAAATAATGTTTACTTTTATTGGTTGATATAGATATGTTTGGTGTAAAATAAAAAATTTAATACAATATGTCTAAACAGTTAGATATGCTTGCTTTATGAAGAGGACAAAAGGATAGTGACAAGAAGTGAAGGTTTAAAGCAAAACGAAAGGCGGCATTAATTTGATAGAGCCTGTATCGTTTTCAAATGTATTATGATTGATATATAATAATGATTCTTATATTCCCCACTTTACTCTTAAAAAATATCCTCAAGGAAGAAGCATAAATGTTGAACCAAAGCCACACTCAAGAGCCACACAAAGCAAGTTAATTTCTAGAGAGAATGAGTGCTATCATTTTCTTCTCCCTTCATCAAAAACACTACTTTTGCTTTCTTTCTTTCTCTTCCACACTTCATTGAGTGTTTTTGCTAGTGATGTTATTCCAATTTAGGGTAAAAAAAACAATAAAAGAAAACTTAAAAAAAGTAGATTGGTAAAGTCAATTCATTACAAGATCTTGTTAAAAATTCAAGTGTAAATTTAAGTCTCACTGAATAAAAATAAAAAAGTATAATATTATATAAAGATGAAAGTCTCATTAATTTATTTTTTTAAGATTTTAGATAAAAAGTTATATCAATTTTTTATATAATTAGACCGAAATATTATTAGTATAACCCGATAGATAGATATATTTTACCTATAAAATTTTATTTTAGGTTCCTCTAACAGTAGTGACCGACTAGGGTTTACTGCTGTAAAATCGACAGCGATTTCAATCTCAACCTCATTAAAGATGCTTTTCGCATAAACTAGCATAACAACATTTGTTTATACCAATCCCAGAGAGACAAAAGATATAGTGAGAGTTGGAGTCAAAGTTTATAAAATTTATTAGAATTAGAATTCATTTTTCATAGTGGAGTGACGTTGAGTACTTTTATTTTTAGAGTAAGAGAGTTTTAGAAATCTCTCGTCATAGAGATAAAAACAACTTTATCTTATGTCTTATAAACTAATTTGTATAGTATTAGACATATGTAAAAGTCTATTTTAGTCAACTTTTTTATTTATTAAATTTGTTTTATTTATTAAAAATGACAAATGGATCGTTATAAATTTGTCCTATATAGTTTATCAAAGTGACAGGCCAAAGACGAGTCGAAGAATTGAGATGTTTCTTTTAATTAAAAATTAAAATAAATATAATTTAAAAGATTATTTTTTTAATATTATATTACAATACTTTAAGGAAACAAATATAAAAATATTACAATTTATAATTAACATCTGTTTAAATTATTAATTATAATAAAATAATCAATTAGAAACATGCTAATCAATTAAAAATTTAAAAAATATTTATATAATTAAATACAATATATATATATATATATATATATATATATATATAATTTTAAAAAATTTACAAATCAGCCCATTAACTTCTGATGAAATGAGTCAAGAGTTTCCATCTATTTTTAATAAACTAATGACTGACTAGTCCAAAAACAAACTATTATCTTTAACACAATTAACATAAAGATGATCAAGTTATGTAAGAAAATTATAGATTTTTAACTAATAGTCGATCACTATATGCTATATATATACTTCAAAAGAAGACAGGAAAAAAAAGTAAAAGCTAAAATATTTGGCAAACGGATGACTGGGTTCATTATCATACTCATTTTATGTCAGTATTTCTTATGTGACAATTTATCTTCATATTTTTTAATACATATATGCTTTTATAATTATACTAGTTACTAAACTAGTTAAACCTTACTAATTAAAAGTTCTAATAAAAAAAATTGTTTCCACTTCTATAAAACTCACAAAAACTTAATGTTAGATTCACATTCGTGGCCTTTTTATAGAGTATTGACATAAGTAATTGATTTTCTCAATAAAACGTAGAATTGATATACACTTTCCTTTAGATGATTATACCAAGAATAAGTATTGAGGTTTCTTTACACGTACGTGGAATATGAGAAATTATCTCTATTTTGCTCAAATTGTAAAATGATTAGTCATGATTTATGTAATTGTAGACAAATACAACAAGATGTCAATGTTTTTTCTAGTGTTGAACAGTTGGCACAAAAATACAACAACATTATCGTCCTAAGGTGGTTGATGCACAAGATGGGGCTAAGGGATCTTTAGCTCAAGTGATGGAGCCTATGGTGAAGTCTACAATGGAGCCTATGGTGGAATTTATGGTTCAGTCTTTTATGGTACAATATGTTATGGTAAACCCCATTGTTCAATCACAACCTCTGCTAATGAGGGATGATCATGATAATATTTGTGTTGTGAATGAATCTTCTCTTGTTAAAAATCTTGATGGTGGTATACTAGTAGAATATAATTCCTTGGCCAGCATGCCTCATTTGGAGGATTCCTCTCCTATTATTAATAACTTGTAGTGTTTGCAATAATTAGATTGAACTCATAATAATTTAGCGACAATTATTAATCATTTGACATCTAAGAGGCTCATTTTATGGAGGAATTGAAAATAACTTATAAATGGACTAATATTCTTGATGAAAGGAAGATTCTAATATTGAAGAGGATACCGATTCAATTTAAATTATAAGAAAATTGTTTCGGAGTGTAGGGTCAAGGTCAACGGTCCAAGGTCTAGTGAGTCATTCTAAAGCCGAATGTGCACTTCGAGGGGTTCAGGCGTGTGTTTTAGTGTCTAATCTAATCAAAGAGCTCCTATAGATATGTTATGTGCTCTTCAACTAACTAGGATCTCACCACCATGTAATCCATATAAATATCCATGCATCAACTTACTTGGTGGTGAAAGATCATGTCTATCTGTCGTTGGAATGTGGCCCCAACATTTTTTAAGTCGACCAACATAACGTCATAATAGTAGTTAGTTTGCTTGATGATGAAGGTTGTTTTGTCCTTTCTTGAATGGTACATGGTTATCTGATTAGACCCAAAGTACGCATCCAAGAAATTGAGAATTTGATGGCTTGATGCATCGTCCACCGATCCATCAATGTTGAGGAGAGGATAAGCATCATTCGAGAAAGCCTTATTAAGGTCAGTGAAGTCAGTGCACATCCTCCACTAACCACTCAACTTTTTAACTATAACCATGTTTGAGAGCTACGTGGTGTATGTAACCTCCTGAATGAAGTCGACTTCTTCCAGCTTCTTCACCTCAGTCTCGATGGCCTTCTTCTTCTCTTTGCCCAGGTGGTATTTCTTCTATGCCATCAATAGGGTTTCCTTGAACAAGGCAAGCTTGTGGGACATCACACCGAGGTGAATGCTCGACATGTCAGCAGTAGTCCATGCGAACAAATCCTTGTTGCCCTTCAACACTCACGCCAAAGCTTACTCTTTGGTTTGGCTCATGTCATTGCCCATGTGTGAAGATGTGAAGAAAAAGACATTTAGTATCAAGATTCAAAATTTTGATACTAAAGAGGTGGTTCTAATATTCAGTTTGGCAAAGGATATTTATGTCACATTCAATAAAGATGAGAAGATAAGTGATAAGTCATTATATTGATCACTACATCTTATTCTTATAAAATCAAATTTGAATTCTTATAACCCTAAAAAAACTCTTACCAAGAGAAAAGCAAAATTTATGTCTGAATTCATATATATATATATATATATATATATATATATATATATATATATATATATATATCCATCATATTAAAATTTCATCCTTTTATAAGATAAATTAAGCAATACTCTATTCATTCCCTATTAATTCTAAATAAGGAATATTTACTACCCACTAGTAATTAACCCATACAAATACCTCCTTTAATTTCCATTATATGAATAATTATTTTTCATATTTAATAAAAAAAAAAATATAAAAATTACATTGACGTCTTGAGGATCATATCATCCTCTCCTTTTTCAAGAATACTCATCCTCTAATGTCATGGATATACTTAAGAATGACAAAAATACTCGTGCTTGCGGATATCGGTAAATAAAATCTGTATCAGATAGTTGGTTCATATAAATGTTTATTATTTTTCAATACCAGTTAATAAACAGATCGGATGCAAATATCATACTATTCATATATGCCGATATTCATTACTCGCAAAAAATTAAAATAAAAATATAATTCATATTTATTAAGTTAAATTTAATTAAAATTAAAATTCATTTATATTTTATTAAGTTAAATTTAATTAAAATTAAATTTTAATTTATATTTAATTTATTTTATATTATATTTTATATTTCGTTTTTGTAAATTTATTTAGATTTTATTTTAGAAAATTTTAAAATTTATTTTTTTAAATATTCGTGATTATTCAGGAATTTCCAAAAATTTCAAAATACTCACGAATATGTTTTAAATGAGTATCAGGTGATATCAAAGCGGATAAATTTTTTTCTTACATATTGGGTTATACTATCCATGCTTGACTCGATGTTGTCATCCTTAGGTATACTTCCTCTAAGATAAACCCATAATATCTATATCATATATTGTCTATTTATTAGATTTCCATTTGAGAACTGGAAATCCTACAAATAATATTGGTTGTATGATATCAAATCAAATATTGTTGAGACATCTTATGAAAAAAAATCTTCTTCACATTGTTGAATGAACAAAACAACAATATTTACACAATGATAAAAAAGAATATATTTCTATTATTATATTTTTTTTCTTCTTTATTGATAACTTTTTTTTACTTATTTCTTCTTTAATATTTTCTTTTATATATTTTTTTCTTGAAATTTCTTTTCTCAACTCCTTATCTTTTGTTATTTTCTCGTATCCTTCTCAAGGAAGCTATCAACGAAAATCAAACATATCTGGAAAAACTCTAACATAGATGACAACAAAAGAATGCATACTATAATGGTCTTTTTTTTTAGGATGTACATAAATAGAAACAAATAAAATGAAAGACAATATATGTAGGATGTACATAAATAGCAACAAATAAAATGAAAGACAATATATGCAACTCAGTAAGATGTGAATGCAATAATTTCTTAAGTGTTTTTGTAAAAAAATATTTACTAGCACCTTTAGAGCATGAACTTTTTGGAAACCCTTTAATGTAAATAAGGAAGAGGAAGAACTTGTTGAAGATAGAAAAAAGAAGCAATAATGAACAAATACAATAAACATGACAAGAAAGAATAAATTTCAAAAGAGATTAATAAGATGAAGACTATAAAAATTAGAAGGATAAGTTGAGAAACACTATAGTTTGTAAATTCATATATCCTCTCAATAAGTGTTTTCTTTATATAAATCAAACAATTTTGTTGTATCACCAATCATATATTTGTATACTTAGTAAAAAAAAAAACGTAGTGTACATTTTTTTTATCTCGAAGACATAAAAAATTATTATTAATAATAAGTACTTGTATAAGTCATAATAATTTTATATACTCGTATATTTGACAAAAATAACAATATGTAATACTTATAATAAAATTTAATTAATGAAACTACGCCAATTGGACGAAGTCCATGTTGGTTAAATTAATATAAACTAAATTGTTCAATATTATCTTCTATCTCCTTCTAAGCCTATGTACTAAACCCACAACATGACGAAGTGTCTGATAAAAGTGGCCTACCCCATTTTAGAATACACTTTATTATTTAGTTATTATAATAAATAAGGGTAAGTGTGTCCCTTTGAAAGTAGAATCATTTTGACCATGCCCTTCAATCTAATTTTAAGATAGGGTAGATTCCTTTCAATTAAAATTATTAGGTAAGGTCTATGGACCCTATTCCCTTTTTCAAGATATACATCACAATGCAATTTGTTCATCAATGATACCAAATTGGCCCTTTCAAAACAATTAGCATTACCAATTTCATTCTTTAAAGATGAAAGAATACAATTTTATTTATTTAAATTTTTGAAGTTCAAATTTTTGTTTTTCTAAATGTTTTGTTTTAATTTTTCTCTAATTTTAAAGTGCATTGCTTTTACTATATCAAAATAGCATACACAAATATTTATAGATAGATGAAAAGGGGTTGGATACAACTTGTATAAGATTAAAAAAATATATATTTAAAAACTAGAAAAAAAAAATATCGACAAAAGTTTTAGAACATTAAAATTGAATGTCAAAAATTTTAAACAAAACTAATTAAGTTAACATCAACCTAGATTAATTTGATAATATCTTGTATAATCTATATTATCATATAAAGGAAATTCCTTTTTTTTATGTACATTCTTCTTCTTTTTTAATTTTACTCTTTAAGTAATTTTTTTTTAAAATTAAAATAATTACTTTACCAATTTTATCCTTTAAGTAATTTTTTATTTTAATTTTAATATATTTTTATATGATTTTTTTTAAAATTTAACCATTTCTTTAATCTAAAATAATTATCTATTAAAAAATTACCTATAAAATAAATAAAATTCATCTACAATAAAACTATATTTCTTGTAGTAATAATAATACTACATATATATATATATATGTAAAGATGACAAAAAATCAGATTATACAGAATAATGGAATGTATATCCATTATTCCACTCGCAACAAAAAAAATTCACTTGTTGCTACTCTTGTTACCCACTAGATACTTGTTTAAAAAATACTTGTGGATATTTTAAAACCTTCGTATATTTGTGGACACCATGAATATTTATAAAAATATATTTTATATATTTTTAAAATTAAATTTATATGAAAGTATATATATATATATATATATATATATATATATAATATAGTATAATTTTAATTTAATTTATAACCTAATAAAAATATGAATTATTTTTAATTTTAATTAAATTTAACTAAATTAAATTTGAATTTTTTGGAGGTAATAAATACATAAGAATAAGGGTAGTTTGATACCCATATTCCACCCCTTTATAAACGAACATTAAAATATATATGTTGATCACTATCTACAGATAATAAATATATGTTATTCATTATCCAGAGATAATAAATATCTGTTGATATCAACTATCAAATATGATCAACTATTTAATGTAGATTTTATCTCTGAATACCTATAAACACAATTATGTTTGTCATCTACACATATGAATGATTTTTTTTACTAATCTAGATTTAAAAATATTTATAAATGAAGTGACAAGACCAAATATTGCCTCAGTATATCATATCATATTATATCATATCTTTTCCTTGAGTAAGAAAAATGACTTTGCTTTTGTCTCAATTCCTTTCTAATTCAACTACAAACACTTTTCTGGTAAGGATTTAATTGAAGTTAGTGGTTTTAGTCTTTAATTTGCCTTGAAATACAAAGAATCTCTCCTTGCCCAAATCTTGCAACCTCATCAAATGAAAAAAAAAAGTGCATAGGTGATGTTAAGTATATCTTGAATGCTTTAGTGTACAAGAAGAGAATGGGACAACCTTTGCTCTCTCCTTTGGTTTAGGAAAGTACACTAAGATGTGTGTATATAAGAAAGATAAAAAGTAAGCAAAAAGGAAAAATGATTTTATACACTACTTGTGATAGAAGATGTGAATTATTTGATACTCAAATAATGCAAATTGTGTATTGTTGGAAAGAAAAAAAAAATGGTGGGGTCTTGCATTAGATTTCTTTTGACTGTCACAGAAGGAGTGAGTTCAATGCCCTTTTGTCACCTTCTTTTATATTGCTCTTTATCACACGCTTGTTGCTTTCTTTCTTGCTTTATTTTTATTTTTTTCTCTTTTTCTATAACCTCATCTCACAACATGATAATTTTGACCATCTAATCACTCACTCCATATCCATTCATGGAACAAAAAGTTGGACTCTTTTCCACTCTTACCATGCAAAAATTTGGGCTTTTCCTCGACCATTAGCTACATTAGCATCACCACATTTCTTGCATGTAAAAGTATCACCTGTTAATCGATCAAATAATATTAGTATAACTTTTTGTGGTTTTTGTGAAAAGGTTCTAGTGTAGTTTGAAATGGAAAACAATGTAAAAACTTTTACATTATTTTACTACATAAATTATTTAATTTTTACATTTATATAGAATGGGGAATGATTAACGAGCCTAGGTACAATATAGTATATTAGTTTTATTATAAAAAAAAGTTATTTAAATTATTTAATAAACACTTAAGAAGTGAACACTTAAAAATTATTAAACATCAACTTTACAATAATTTATTTTCACATCTATTGCAATTATTTTATTCTTTATTCATATATGTACATTTATGTTCATATATTTTTATATTTATATTCTTTTTTTATATTGCTCTAATATCATGTTACAAAAGAAATATTTTATTCTTTCTTCTTTTGTAACAACATCGAGACATGTACACTTGGAACATCTAATTTATGTGGAATTTTCAATACACTTCTTCACGTTTAAGCATATACACCTTGAACATAGTTGACAGAGTAAACTCAACAAATCTTATTAGAATTGGTTTGGATAACTCTGATAAGTGATATCATCTTAAGAAATAAACTATAAGTCTAACTTAATTTTATAAATAAAATTTGTATCTACTTCTATACTATAAATTTATTTTATCTCTAAATGTTTAACATAAATTATTAACATTTTTATTTCACCATTTCATCAAATATATCTATATGTAGAATGAGATTCACTTACTCTAAAAAAAAAATCATTTCTATTTTTTTTTATATTAACATCATACTAACATGTCATATATAAATATTAATAAGATCTTACATAAAAAGGATGTATAATTTTCACGTCTATCTCTCTTTTCTTACATAATTACTTAAAATATTTCCTTCTAACCATTTTAAGTCTTTATTTAAAGATATCATTTTTCACTTTATTTTATTTTTTATCAAAAGAATAATTAAATAAAAATATAATTACTCATCCTAACACTCTATTGACTAAAAAAGTATTTTCATAAAATAATTAATTACTAAAATAAAAATTAATATTAAATTATAACTTATTTAACTAATATATAATAACAATTATTTTTCATTATAATATATATATATATATATATATATATATATATATATATATATTTCATATGTTTTTGAAAATTTTAATATTTTGATTATCATATTTATCTTATGCATGTGTAATAAAATAAAATAGAGAAAAGCAAGTGTACACTTTTAAGTATCATGTATACTCTCTTTTTTTTGTCTTTTAATATTTATTTTTTATAATATTAATAAAGAAGATAAAGAATTATAATAAAAGACAGAAAAAGTATGTGTATGTGAACTATAGTAGTTTGAATTTGGGCTCTCTAAGACGTATCTTTCGTGTGTTTACTCTCTAAATTTAAAAATCATTACCTTTTGTTTATACTATTATTATATATGACATTAATGAGTTGATTTTTGTATTCACCAAAACCTAAATTCCTTACCCCAAGTTATACATATATTAATGTAATGATATAATATCATTGACTAAGAAAAACTCTTAAAATTTTTAATTTAGGTATATATCTTAGAATAAATAATATTAGGGACTAAAATTATTTATTTATTAATATATAGTTCTATTTTGAACTTACATGATTTCTCACCCAAAAGATGTGGTTAAACCAACTTCAATTTGGAGATATACATGGCCCATTTAAAAGTCATCATGTCATTAAAGATCAAAACTTTAAATCATCATTACTAATAACTAACCAAAGTTATTGGTGTTAGGGTTTAAATTTATGGCTAGAATTTCATTAGGACTATGTTCAACAAAACATTGTAGATAACAATTAGCCTAATGCCAATCATTGTTTTAACACAGTAAACTACTATTCACTAATTTTACAAAAAGATAAAGACAATTTGTTAGTATAAAGACAAGACCATTTGTTTATGTTTCTTCTACTTTTTATATATGTTGGATTTCTTTTGGCCAAAATGATTTGATTTGTACTTATGTTTCTAACACAAATACAACAAATATCTTTTGTATTTCCAGAAGGATAAAATTAACATCATTTAGTTTGTCATCTTGATACTTCCTCAAATTAAAACACAACTAAAATAACTCTTTAAACTTAGTTATTAATTTCTATTTTCATTTTTATATTTAAAATTATGTTAATATCATTCTCATGTGATTGAAAAATTACTCTTTTAAGAGTAGTTTTATTTTATTTTATTTACTTTTATAAACTAATAATATGAATACTTTAACGGATATCAACTCCTGGAGAAATTTTTTAAAGATGCTTTGTGCTATATTTGGATTTTCCTTAGGTTTAAACAGAATATTTAGGTAATTTTTTTCATAAACACTTTTAGAAAAATAAAACAAAACTTCTTCATAAATTAGACGTATCTTAAACATAATTAAGTTAAAGATTATCTTTTTAAAAAGGTCAATATAAAATAATTTTTATAGATTAACTTAAATTAATTTTAATATGTCGAGACTTTTATATTATTTTCCTTTATATTTTTTCACAAAAATACTTACTTGTTCATAACCAAATACATGTCTATGATTAGGAAGATTAGATTAGGAAAACCAATTAAAATATACATGGTAACTCCTTATTCAGTAATTTTATAACACTGGTTAACATTACTTGTATTTAATTTTAGTTTTTACAATAGCACTAGGATTTAGAAAAAAGAATATTATTCCTTTTGTCAAAACCATGAATGAGAAATTGGAAATCCTTTTCTAGCTGATCAATGACCAGAAGCAATTATTGTAGCTTTAACCTAATTATAATGTCTAATTAGAGTTACGCATTCCAGTGAATGAATATGGAATGTTCATCTCATATTTTGTCTGTAAGTACATAAATAATAAAAAGGACCACTTTAATTTTACCTTTATGAATTATAAACATTATTAACAACTAATACAATAAAATTTAAACTAATATCTACTTTTAAATTAAATAGAATTAACTCAACGTAATCCTTAGGTCAAAAAGATTTTGAAATTAAACAAGGTTAATAAAGTGATGCCACTACTTGTATTATTATTATTATTATGTCGCTTTCTCAACTTTCAGAACCTTTTTAAAAAGAATAGTGTCATTCTCAATAAAAAAAAATGAAAGTTTATAACATTGTTTTACAATTCTTCTTTATTTCTCTTCATTGCACCACATATTTTTTTATTCCATGCTTTTTTCTTTTCTCTTCCTACATCTTTATTTGTTGTGAAATGTGGAAAAATGTTGTTAAAACAGCATTACTCTTTTGAGAAAATAGACATCATCACACCCAAATGCCACACAAAATTAACAAAACCTATCTTTTTATTATGATAGGCAGAAGATCATAATATTTTAGAAACTTTTTTTAATAAATTTTTGACAATATATTATATATCATTATTTTATTTATTCGTATATTTAAAACGGATCAATTGTTAATTATCACATAAACTGTCATAAAAAAAAAATTGTTAAAAAAAAATTCCTTTTAATAATTATGATCATAGCTATTTTAGTGATGGTAATTCGAGTTTTTCTTTCAAGTTATTTTCTTGTATCAACCCAAAAAATACTCTACTTCCTTCAAATCTAATTTATAAAATAAAATAGTGTTTTGACAATCATTAATTTTTATAATCCAGGAAACAACTGTTTTTTAATAATAAAGTATTAAACTACAAAGATAATATAATAATTACTATTTAATAAACATATTGCAACTAAAGTAATTGTGTAGATAGTAGGTTTTCCATATATCATAACTCTTTATGACATGTTGGGATAAAGAACCTCAAATAATACTACAGATTTCTTCATCACAAACTAGAGTGAAAATTTTCTTTTTTTTTTGTACATAATTTTATATATGGACTGGACAAGTCAATTAACTCTTTTTAATATATTTATTATTTCTGACAAAAAAAGTTATAAGCTGTTTAAAATATGGAGAGTATTTATTTATTCTTGAATGGCTTTCGTTTTGGAATTACTATTTATAAATATAAAAAATTACATTCCAATATAAAAGAAGAGCCTAAATAATTCATAAGATGCCTTAAAGTTTAACCCTAAAAACTAATTAATCTAATTAACTTTTTGGAGTGGGTACAAATATTATTGTTTCGACTCATCTCACTATAGATTTATAGGTCAAATTGGTAAAATGGTCAACTTATTTCATCCTTGAAAATGTATGAAAGTTTTAAATTAAAATTTAACATTAATCAAACAATCTTTAACATGAACTTTAACCCTTCACGTTGATATTTTGTTTATAGTTATCACCATGTTGTTAATAATCTTGTGAAAGGAGTGACATTAAATTATTTAGTAAATACTTTAACTTAGAATAATAGAGTAAAAGGTAAATAGAAAGTAATAGATGTGGCTTTTAAAATAAATCCCAAATCTAATGTATGTTATTGCACCACTATTTTCCAATATTCTAAATATGGCACTTGTTTAATGCAGTTTCATATTTTTTTAAGCTCCACATTAATTAAAAATAAGAAAATTAAACGTTTTATAAAATAAAAGATTCATAAATTTATTATTTTAAGATTTTGAGTTGAAAACATTATATTTTACTTATTGAGAATAGTAGAAATTTTCAATCCAAACATTGTCAAAAGGTAATAACACGAAGAGTTTATGAATTGAAGCATCACTGGGCTAGTGGGTGTTGGAGCTTGCGAGAGTGTTACCAATGAAGTGAAAAAGGAAATGTAAGAAGTTGTTGTTAGTTTGCAGAAAAATTTATATAAGAAATCATGCCTTCATATAAAGATGAAAATGAAAGCTAAAGAAAAGAAAATGCAATGAAGCATCAGGCAATGGTCCTAAAAACATCTGTAAGAGGGTGATTAGTACACAAGCTACCATAAAGATGTGAGAAAGGAAGCACGTCAAGCAATTGCTAAGTTCTTCTATAACAACATTATACCTTTTCAAAGAGTGAAGAGTTCATTTTTATTTGATTTGATTTAAAGACATGACTTTCGATTTAAACCCTTATCCTATTATGTGATTAAAGTCAAAAAAGGAGAAAGTTAAAAATACATCATTTTCTTTACAAGAACATAAGGATGAATGAAAGAAAATAAGATGTGTGATTATGTATACCACGCACAAAGCGTGACAACAAGGTGAGGAAAGAAGCGGTAGTGGTTACACAAAATAACCACGTGTCAAGCAGAGAGGATGACAGCATATTGAGGAGAGGAACACGTGTTAAGAAAAAGAATACAAAATGGGAGGATTTCATTGGGGATTGATTACGCTTGTGGTATGGACNCCTCCTCTCTGCATCTACCTATTTCTCTCTGAATATTCTCCTCTGTTCTTCAATTGCACACTCTTCTAAATTTCCTCCATATTTTCCTTTTTCAGGAATGGCCTACGTCTGTGTGCAGAGTTCTNCATACTATTTTACTATCACCCTTTATTTTAGTGCCTCTTGATGCTTGTACTGAGACACCATCTTTGAATAATAAAAGCCATTATACNCTGCGTTTGTCTCTATTTCTTATTGCACTGTTACATTGGTGCTTTCATTATCTTCCATGGCTGAGAACACAAGATTGAAAGAACTCCAAACCGAGATCCGCACGACGACTGATGATCTGCGTCGTCTAACAGCAACGGTGGAAAAGTTGCAGAACACGATAGATGAAAGGAATCGTAATCAGGATTCCACGATGGATGAAATCAAACTCGTCTTACAACAACTATTGCAAAATTCCACTCAGACAATTGGAAGTCCTTCGAACTCAAATTCCACATTTAGGGTTCCTCCACTAAATTCTCTGAACCCGGTCAAGGACATATCTCTCGGGTTTCCGCACTTCGATGGCTCCACCCNNNTTTTANAATGGATTTTCAAAGCGGATAAGTTTTTCAACTACCACAACACACCTGATGCTGAGCGTGTTGAAATAGCTTCTATGCATTTTGAGAGAGATGTGGTGCCATGGTTCCAAATGTTGCAGAAGATTGAAGCAGTCACAACTTGGACAGCGTTGATGCGTGCTTTGGAATCTCAATTTGGGCCCTCCCCCTTTGATTGTCCCATGGCAGAAATGTTTAAGCTGCAACAACAAGGATCGATATCAGATTACTATATGAAATTTATGTCGCTTGCAAATAGATGTGCGGGTTTAACTGAGGAAGCTATTTTAAATTGCTTCATGAGTGGTTTACATGTTGATATTAGAAGAGATGTGATTGCCTTCACTCCAACAACCCTTTTACGAGCAGTAGCATTAGCTAAATTGTATGAAGAGAAATACATGCCCAGTGCCACGCCTACTCCTACTTCTGCAATTCGATATGCAAATTCTCCAAAAGTCACAACTGCATGGAGTCTCAACACCACAAGGAACATCCTACCAGCAACCAAATCATCCTTACCCCCATTGTTACCTAACCCACCAGGACCACCATTCAGAAACACAACTGTCAAAAGAATAAGCCCAGCAGAAATGCAATTAAAAAGAGAAAAGGGTTTATGTTATTTCTGTGATGAGAAATTCTCTTTTAATCACAAGTGCCCAAACAAACAATGTTTTGTCCTCCAATTGGGGGAGGATGACTCAGATAATGTGGAATCGGAGACTGCGTTACATGACGACACAGAAGCAACTATACAAGAGGATCATCACCTATCTTTGAATGCCTTGAAAAGTGGTTTCGGAATAGGGACAATTAGGTTTGTCGCACATATTGGCACCATGCCAGTAAAAGTATTGATTGATGGAGGCAGCTCTGATAATTTTTTACAACCTAGGTTGGCGAAATTTTTGAAACTTCCAGTGGTGAAGACACCTTCGTTCAAAGTAATGGTCGGAAATGGGAATTACATGGAATCGGAGGGCTTAATACAGAATTTGACATTAATAGCACAGGGCAGCGTTTTCACATTACCTGTGTTTCTCTTGCCAATATCTGGTGCTGACCTTATCCTTGGAGCAAATTGGTTGAAGACAATTGGCCCTCACTTAGCAGATTACGACTCTCTGCAAATCAAGTTTTTGCAAGATGGTCATTTACCACTTTACAAAGAGATAAAGAAATGATACTAGAAACCGCACAACTGCATCACATAAGGAGACTGATTGACACTAAGGCTTTAGTTGAGATATATAGTTTACAGATGGTACACCAAGACACTCACAACTTTCCTCTCTTAGAACTGCCCGACGACATGGAGCCAGATTTGGTGCTTTTACTTCAACATTACAGCATGGTCTTTAGCCAACCCGATGGACTACCCCCACCACGGAGTCATGTTCACTCTATTCCTTTGTTAGAAGGATCAAATCCAGTTAAGGTGAAGCCTTATAGATATCCACACAGTCAAAAAGAAGAAATTGAAAAATTGGTGGAAGGCATGTTAAAAGAGGGTATTATACAGCCAAGCAACAGTCCTTTTTCATCTCCAATTCTTTTAGTCAAGAAGAAAGATGGTACATGGAGGGTCTGTACCGACTATAGAGCCTTGAATGCTATAACAATTAAGGACAACTTTCCAATTCCAACGGTGGATGAACTTATTGATGAGTTGTACGGAGCTTGCTATTTCTCTAAGCTGGATTTAAGGTCGGGCTACCACCAAATTTTATTGAAACCAGAGGACAGACATAAAACGACATTTAGGACTCATCAAGGATTATATGAATGGTTGGTTATGCCATTTGGGTTGTCCAATGCACCAGCAACATTTCAAAGTCTCATGAATCAAATCTTTAAGGGTGTATTGAGAAGATTTGTTTTGGTTTTCTTTGATGACATATTGGTCTACAGTTCAAGTTGGAAAGACCATCTACACCATCTGGAAGTTGTGCTAAAGATACTCAAACAAAATCAATTATTTGCTAAGTTCTCTAAATGCAGTTTTGGAGTGCAGCAGATAGGGTATCTGGGTCACACTCTGGCAGGAAATGGAATAACTATGGAGACTGAAAAGGTAGAGGCAGTAAAAAACTGGCTGAAACCGACAACCCTCAAGCAGTTGAGAGGATTTTTAGGCTTAACTGGGTACTATAGGAGATTTGTAAAAAACTATGCCCAAATTGCTGCACCATTGACCGATCTCTTAAAGAAAGATTCATTTAAGTGGAGTGAAGCAACCCATAAAGCTTTTGAAGAATTGAAGTTCGCCCTTACCACTGCTCCTGTTTTAGCAATTCCAAATTTTGCTGAACCATTTGTACTAGAAACTGATGCCTCAGGGTTGGGTATAGGAGCTGTTTTGAGTCAAAATAAGCATCCTATTGCTTATTTCTCAAAGAAGTTGTCCATGAGAATGCAGAAGCAATCTGCATATACAAGGGAATTTTATGCTATAACTGAATCATTGTCTAAATTTAGGCACTATTTACTTGGTCACAGGTTCATTATTAAAACCGATCAGAAAAGCTTGAAGGAATTGCTTGAACAGACGTTACAAACCCCTGAACAACAACAATGGCTCCCTAAATTTATAGGATTTGATTTCACCATACAATATTCCCCAGGAAAGGAGAATATTCCTGCTGATGCGTTATCTCGGAGTTTCTCCATGGCATGGTCAGAACCTCTAAATAGTTGGTTGAAAGCAATAGCAGAAGCCACCAGAAAAGATNAACAATTGATGAAAATTTTNCGCGAGTGTATGAACAACTACGGAAAGAAAGGTGACTATGCAGTCCAGCATGATGTTTTGACTTGGAAAGGGAGAATTATGCTGCCAATTAATGCAGAGGTGATAAATCAGATCATAGGAGAATTCCATGGCACAAGAGTGGGAGGTCACGCGGGTACTACAAGAACTATGGCCCGACTCAGTACTCAATTCTTTTGGCCTAAGATGAGAGACGATATACGGAAGTTTGTGAAGGAATGCACGATTTGCCAAAAAGCTAAGGTAAACTAGTCATTACCTGCTGGATTACTACAGCCACTACCTATTCCAAATCTGATTTGGGAGGACATTGCCATGGACTTCATCACCAACTTACCAATTTCGCACGGTTATTCCAATATCATGGTGATCATCGATAGATTATCAAAGTTTGCACACTTCATTCCTTTAAAACAAGGATTCAATAGCAAAATTGTAGCTGAAGCATTCATTCAAAATATTGTCAAACTCTATGGATTTCCAAAATCCATTGTGTCAGATCGTGATAGGGTCTTTATAAGCAACTTTTGGAAGTTCTTGTTCAAATATCAAGGCACGACCTTAGCCATGAGTTCCGCCTATCATCCGTAATCGGATGGTCAAACGGAAAACTTAAACAAGACTTTGGAAATGTATCTCAGATGTTTTGTCTTTGATCATCCTAAGAAATGGCTAGAGATGCTTCCTTGGGCACAATTCTGGTATAATTCATCTTTCCATCATAGTATTGGTATGTCTCCCTACCAAGCTGTCTACGGTAAATTACCACCAAACATAATCAAGTATGAGCACACTGCTACTGATCCTGTAGATCTACAAGAGGTCTTAAAGAACCGTGATGCATTATTGGCCAAATTAAAGGCTAAACTCCAGCATTTTCAAAATTATATGAAAGGACAAGCGGATAAGAAGAGAAAAGATGTTTTCTTGGAGGTGGGGGATCTTGCTTTAGTAAAGCTACAACCTTACAGGCAGCAGTCCGTGATTTTAAGAAAGAATCAGAAGTTGAGCTTACGATACTTTGGCCCTTTTGAAGTTCTTGCAAGGATTGGTAAGGTAGCTTATAGACTTCTCCTCCCAGAGTCAGCCAAAATACATCCAGTGTTCCACATTTCACTGCTTAAGAAATTTCACGGAGATTCTAACTAGCCATATTTTCCATTACCGCTTACTACAAATGAATTTGGACCAATACTGCAACCTTATCAAATTTTGGATAAAAGAGTGGTGATCATAAATGGAAGAGAAGTAGATGAAGTGTTGATCCAATGGGATTCTCATCGGGAGGCAGACAACTCCTGGGAAAACATAGAAGAATTCAAGAAAGCCCATCCTCAGTTCAACCTTGAGGACAAGGTTGCTGTTCAAGAACGGGGTATTATAACACGCACAAAGCGTGACAGCAGGGTGAGGAAAGAAGCGGTAGTGGTTACACAAAATAACCACGTGTCAAGCAGAGAGGATGACAACATATTGAGGAGAGGAACACGTGTTAAGAGAAAGAATAAAAAATGGGGGGATTTCATTGGGGATTGATTACGCTTGTGGTATGGACACCTCCTCTCTGCATCTACCTATTTCTCTCTGAATATTCTCCTCTGTTCTTCAATTGCACACTCTTCTAAATTTCCTCCATATTTTCCTTTTTCAAGAATGGCCTACGTCTGTGTGCAGAGTTCTTCATACTATTTTACTATCACCCTTTATTTTAGTGTCTCTTGATGCTTGTACTGAGACACCATCTTTGAATAATAAAAGCCATTATTCTCTGTGTTTGTCTCTATTTCTTATTGCACTGTTACATTATGACTAATGGTTGGAATGATAAGAAAAAAAGGACAACGATCAACTTTTTGTTGAACAGCCTAAAGGAATTGTATTTCTAAAGTTAATGGATGCATCTGTTATATCCCAAACAGTTGAGAAAGTTTTTAAATGATGGATAACATATTATTGAAGTGGTGGAAAAAGACAATGTTGTTTAAATTGTGACAAATAACTAACAAACTACAAAGTTATTGATCCAGGAAAAGGATATGAAACCTTGTATTACAGATTGTGTTAACTTAATGTTGGAGTATTACGAGAAGAAGATCCCAATTTATGAGAAGACAATTTCGAAAGGTGTACCGTATCGATCGGAGGGCGCCCGGCAAGGACGATCGGTTAGGATCGATAATTGCATTTTCGACTGATCTCCCTGACATCGACCAACTTTTAGTCCGACTGTTCATAACGGTCGTCTGCCATCAACACGCTAGCATCGTCCGGTAGATGTGGTAAGGTCGGCTTCAAAGAAAGATTAAGGTGATAATACATGATTATAGAAAATGGGCGGTATTGGACCATAATTAAGGTATTGCTAATCACGGACCCATGGGAAAAACTATAAATAGAAGTTAAAGGTAGGAGGTAGTTGGTTACATTTACTACCCATTTAATCCAATTCTCACTTTCTCTCTCTATCTCTACAATTGTCTGAACAAATACTGACTTGGACATCGAAGTATCTTTAGCAAGTATTCGGTCGGACGTGTCAAGGGATTTCAGACAAGAAGACAGGAGGTGCAATAGAACAATCACAAGACAAACTGTGTTGGTGTTGGAGTTGGTTCGACCCCACAACCGAAACAAAAGGTAAAAAAGAAATAAAAAAATTCTCTAATTTTCTTACTACTACATTTCACAAAAGGAAGGAAGTGTGAAGTCGAGTATTATTCGCTCTATTACATCTTATTTGATATAGGATGCCTTTATGAAAACAAGAAAACTTTAATTATAATATTTAGTAATAATGAATGAAAGTTTAGTGTGTTTGATAAAACAAAAGATGGAAAAATAATTGAATATGTGATTTTAAATAAAGATTTTTGAAAGAATATCATTATTCGGTTGAAGGGTACATTATTGCCTCTAATTGAAGTGTTTCAATTGGTTGATTCCAATCAAAATCTAGTCGTGGGATTCACTTATGAAACAATTGACCCAGTTAGAAGAAGATACAAAAGTCGAGTATTATTCGTTTTATTCCAGTTAGGAGAAGATACCTAGTTTTTCACATATAGGCGAAAAAATTGAAAAAAGAAAGGACAATGGTACTCCTAACGACTCCAGTCGCCGCAGGACTGTTGCCCCGAATGCTCCTAGTCGCCTCCGGAGTGCTGCCTCAAACGCTCCCAGCCTCCGCTGGACTGCTACCCCGAATGCTCTTTGCGCCACCAGACTGCGCTCGGCGATGACTCGTAGTTTTCTTTAACTTTCTTATCTTCTTTGAGATGATTCGAGTAATGACATTTGATTCCTCGCGCGTGTGTTCCCAATTACCGTTGCAAAAGTTAGACACAGTTCTTGAAAAATGAAATTTAAAAGAGAAAGGAAAACGGTACTCCTAACGACTCCAGCCGTCGTCAGAATGCTCCCAGCCACCGTAGAAATGTAGCCCTGAATGCTCCCTGTCGCCGCCGGAATGATGCCCCGAACGCTCCCAGTCTACCCCGAACTGCTCCCACGAACGCTCCCTGCACCGCCGGACTACGCTCGCCGATGACCCGTAGTTTTCTTTAACTTTCTTATCTTCTTGGAGATGATTCGAGTAATGTCTTTTGATTCCTCGCGCGCCTGTTCCCAATTACCGTTGCAAAAGTTAGACACAGTTCTTGAAAAATGAAATTGAAAAAAGAAAGGAAAATGGAACTCCTAACGACTCCAGCCACCGCAGAAATGTTGCCCCGAAGGCTCCCTACCGCCGCCGGAATGATGCCCTGATCGCTCCCAGCCTCCATCGGACTACTGCCTCGAACGCTCGTTGCGCCGCCGGACTGCGCTCGCCGATGACCCATAGTTTTCTTTAACTTTCTTATCTTCTTGGAGATGATTCGAGTAATGTCATTTGATTCGTCGCGTGCCTGTTCCCAATTACTGTTGCCAAAGTTAGACAGAGTTCTTGAAAAATGAAATTGAAAAAAGAAAGGAAAATGGTACTCCTAACGACTCTAGTCGCCGTCAGAATGCCGCCAGGAATGCTCCCAGTCACTGCAGGAATGCTGCTCCGAACGCTCCCAGCCGCCGTAGGACGAAAATGGTATATTAAATTTCTTTCTTTATTTAAGTTTCTTTGTTCACGTATGAGTTTCGTGATGTTTTATTAAGTAACCATGTCAATACACTATATTAGTGTCAACCTCATATATTATTATCAATTTCATATATTGCTTAATATTCTTGATAGTTTCTATTTTCGTCAAGTGCGTTCGTTTTGGTCCTATTTTTTTTCTGTTCAATTTTTTTCTAAAGAATGTAAATTTTATTCAATTTGGTCTTTTTGTAAACGTCGTTTAAATCGTTAATGGTAGACAGTCCAGGTGTGCACAACAGTGTTGAGATGGCATTTAACTACTGCCACGTCACCATCTTCTTCAACCTTCAACCCATCGAACCCTATCGCCACCGAACTCTAACACCCCCGTTGTGAAGGTAATCTACACAAGTATAATCTGAATACTTCCTCAACAATTCATAAAAAGTTTCTAGAGTAAAATATTTCGATTTGAAATACATCATTACTAATAATTTGCTTAACAGAAACAAATTTAAAGACAAAAATTTGAAAAATGTACATACCGTATTTTATTTGGGAAGGAACAAATCTTTTTAAATTTTTAAAAAAATTAGGACTAAATTGAGACAAAATAAAAATACAAGGACCAAATTGGAACAAAATAAAAATACAGGGACCAAATTAAAACAAACGCAATGACACGTGGTTTGACAGTGACACGTGACACTGTCAGTGCCACCTCACACTGTCATTGCTACGTGGCACAATGTTAACTTGACACGTGGCAAATTTTATTTTTAAAAGAAAAAAATAAAAATAATTAAAAATATATTTAAAAAATTCAAAAAAATCATGAGCTGACACGTGTCACCCTTTTTAACGGTGTAGTACGGAACTAACTAACGACAGTGACCTAATTGCTTCAATTTTTCAAAAATAGGAATTCAATTGAGAAAAAGAAAAAATGAGGGACCTAATTGAAAAAAATCACCGAAAATAGAAACTATCAGAATGATTAAACCTTAAAAAAAAAATAATAACTAACTCAATATAATATTTTGGTTAGTTATTTGCCTATATGAAACATCATTAATGAAATGTGGGACAAACAACTTCAAGGTCTTTGCATGCTACATGATATTTTCTTAACCCTCAAAAACATTATAGTCTCAAATTTAAAACAGATTTGGAAGTGAAACAAGGCCTAATGGAATGTATAACTAGGATGGTGGAGAACGAGGATGAACAAACTCTCATTGATTTTCAAATTGATTACTTCAAAAAGTGAACTAAATATTTTGGTTGTTGTTTGGCTACTAGGTTAATAAATTTAAAAGTTCCAATAAATTGGTGGGAGTCTTATCGTGATGAGCATCTAGTACGTCAAAAAATTGTTATTCACATATCGAGCTTGACATGTACTTCCTACATATATGAACCTAATTGGAATTCCTTTGAAATGATAAGTTAATGTTAAAATGTAGAATAGAATTATTAGTGTACTCGTTCGTATTTGTCTTTTTAGGACCATAAAAAGAGAAAAAGTAGACTAAAGCAAAGAACAATGAATGATATTGTTTTTGTTATGCCTAATTTAAAAGTAACTAAGAAGCAGACAAAAATATCCAACTAAAATCAACTTGATGATTGTCCATTCGTTAAATAGCGGATTATGGAAGATAAGCATGGGAAAAATGAAGCATTGAATTTGAATGAAAACTTGGTTCCCATTCAAGTTGAGGAGGATGGGCATCATTGATTTGAATGGTGAAGGAGCAGAAAATGGAGTTAAAGGATGCTATAGATTATGAATTTAACTTACAATATTATTTTGCTTAAATGGAGTATTATTTTGTTACTATTTTCTATTTTGTAACTAGGAAGGAGTTACTCTTATTTAACTAGGATGTGGTGTCTAAGGAAGTATTGTTTTGTATATGATGAAATTCAATTATAAATTTCAAGAGTGCTATAATGATTTTGGGTTTATAAATCTTATAAAATTTGTAGGATCTTATGACTCATGTTACGATATTCATATTTATGATTTATATTTCCCTTTTTAATTTTGAGTAAGATCTCAATTTTGACTACTCTTGACAATGTTGGGTCGATTATTGTTTAGGTTGGGAACAAGATTAGGATATGGAGGAAGACTAGTAGCTTTGAGGTTTCATGAATTTGGTTGTGGCCATGTATTTTTTCTTCATACAATTTAGCTAAAGATGCTAATAAAATTACAGTTATAGGAGCTTGGGTGATCTTATCCCTTTGAATATTGTGTTTTAAAACTTCTACTAAGCAATACAACAATGCATAAGATGTGATACCATGGACGACTCTATTAGGAAAAGCACAATAAACTGGACATAATATTCATGAACGTTTGATTTTTTGGGTAAGCTTAAATAGACGAGATCATGGATAAGGGAAATCCAATTTAATGTTCCGGACCAAAAATGTCCCAAAACTAGCAAAACACATACATAATGTATTGTGCTTCATCAATGTTCAATAACCAATACAGTATTCAGCATAGAGTACTCATTTTCTCACCTCTCCAAAACCTCGAGAATGTGTTTCATGACGGTAGAGAAGGTTTTTGTATCCATGACCATTGAAAACACCAATGAGTTATGTGTAAAAGACAACAAAATATAAAATGGAAAGATCTCTATCTATAATGTATTATGTACTGGTAAGGGATTTCTTACAAGGAAAAGAAATCTATCGGAGATAGAGTTACAGAGAACAAACTTGTGATAAGTAACATAATCAAGCCAAAGTAAGGAAGAAAAAAGAAAGATAATAGATCCATCCACAGCTCCCCATAACCGTAAAAGATTATATATTATTTTTCTCTCCAAATGTAGTGGTTGAGACGTGAGTTTGTTATTTTTTATTACTCGCCCTCCTTCCCATATCACTCTAATCTTTTACCACCTAGTCCACTACCTCACTATCTTCATGTAAAACCTTTTTTTGGCTCATTTGCTCCTCACTTCATAAAGTTACGAGGAAGGATAATTTTTCACAGACTTCCCATGCATATACAAAGAGGCTGTTTACGAAATCAAACCCACGACCAAAGCACAGTTTCACCATTACGCTTGGGTTTGCCATCAGTAAAAGGGGATAAAGTACGGGATATAGACAAATATGAAAGCAGAAGGGACTAAATCTCACCTTCCTCTTCTAAAAGATCAATCTCAAAAAATTTCCAACCCAATAAGGTTAAAACACTAAGAAAAGTCAGAAGAAAACTAGAGAGAAATTGAATTGAAAAATAAAAGGTTTCAAAAGAATTAAGGCAAAGTCCTCTTGAATAGAATGTTCACAATCTGATACACATGAATCAAAATATCACCAAATAATGAGCATTACCTCAATGCTAAGATCTGTCCCTGGGGATATTGTGCATGAAATCAGACAGTTTAAGGATGTACAGAAACAGCAGAGGATTTTCTCTGCTGCGGAACACTCAGAAAACAATGATAAGATCAACAGGTAATGACATTGGATAAAATACTTGACCACACAACAAATCTACGGCTATAATCGAACATCCTATCAACCAGCGTCCATGCCTCCTTGACACTTATGTCAGGCCTCCATTACACACTAATCAATATAGCATTGAACTTCCTAGGAAGTAAACATCACAGAATTTTAAAGTTTGCCAGCTCTTGGGTTGCGAGAGCTGGACATCCAAAAACAAATGTCCAACACAAAAAATGTGGTTCAAAATATCAGACTATATAAAATCAAAATAAGAAGCATAACGGCAAGTTGAGTAGGCAACTCAGCTATGTACATGTTTGCTTCAGTTTATTTTCAAAAGAAAAAAAAAATTGTTCAGCTCCTTGAGAGGTCGTTCAAAAAATACAAGATTTTTCACTAAGGTTAAGCTAAATCGAACATGTTATACAAGATCAAGGTTAAATAACAATGATTTTAGATGTTAAGTGTTAATGACCTCACTAAAATGTCCAACGTACAAAAGATGCAGCATGATAAAGATATCATGAAGCGAATTCAAATAATAGTAATAAAAGAAAGGAAAGGAAAATCAATTATCCATATGTGCATTACTCAATGCAAAAATGAATAATTGATACAAGAATATCAAATTAACTGCCCATACCAAAAACATATAAAATATGTGAAATAAAAATAGATATAAAAAAGGGAAGAGATAACAGCAAAATAACTTGATTACAGAAAGAAAAAAAATGATTCAAAAGCCACATTCAAATATTCTATTTCCATCACACGAGATATACTGCTGTAAGCAGTTAGCATTGAAGAATCTAGCCATTCCAGAGAAGCTGCTGTATCCTGTTTTTGTGGAGTGTTTGCTTCGGTGTCCAAATTGTGCTAATTTGCAGTTATTGCAACTAAAATTGATAATGGACTTAAAAGAACATATTTGCTCTAGACCTTTATCTATCCTCTAGAACCTCTTGTTTTTATGTTCTTAGTTTCTTATATTAGTTTCTTATATCACACTTTTTGGTCCATATCATGTTTTGTCATGTTTAGTACAATTCTTATACTCTTATCTTGTTCTTAGTTCATCAATGTTGTTATTGTGCTTATTGAATCATTGATTAAAGCCTTTCATGAATACATTTCATGGTTTTAGGCAAGCCTTTCATGTATTTTGATCTAGTTTTCTTGCTATTGTATACTTCTATATTATATACTATTTAAACTTCTAATGGCTACTTGAACTCTATCAATTTATATGCATAACATATAAATTATTTAATTTGCATCTATTTAGTGGTCATCTTGCTATTCATCATCTCCCTAAACCAGTTTTGGATTTGCCTGATCCACATTACAATTCGGCGTAGATAAATATGATGATAGTAGTCAATCCTAAATAGTGGCAGTGGCCAACACCAAATACTGCTAAGGTAGGATAGCAGGTAGGTACATACATGGTCGGTGTGCCTATTCTGACCAATCAGAATACCAAAATAAACTAAAACTTCGAAGTGCAAAAAAACAATGAGATGAAGACCAGTCTTAAAGAGTAAAAATAAAACCCAGCAGAGACCAAACAGAAGATGTATGGGTCACAAACTCAGATCGTTGAAATAAGTGACAGGGTTCACCAGAAAATGGCCAGAGGTAAAGGATGGCCGAAAAATGACGCCATTAGCCAGAAAATGAGAACACTTGAAATGCTGGTAAACATGCCAGAGAGTGGCTATATGTCAGACGAAAAACAGAGGTTGCTCTCATCTCAATGTGCACGAGTGACTGAGAGTAGGGTTTTGGTTTTGGTTCTGATTCCAAGGAGGAAGTAGAAATCCAAAATTTTCCTCTCTAAAGCAGCTCTGAATGAGGCTATTTTACAGTTCAAAAATGTAGTTGTTGACCCACTCCAATAGCACCTTCCCCAGCTACAGTTTTCCATTGTTTAGCCATAACGCTGTTCAATTTCTGTGGGGTACTGTGGCTGCTCGAAGACAACTCTGAGATAGCACCTCTATTTGGCACTACTATTTACAACTACGACTGACTAAAGTATGACCATAATCACTAACAGCTGTCTGCTGCAGAAACCATAATAGCCAAATTCATGGCCGGGCATGTTTTCCATGCCAGACAGAGACATCCAATTAACATGTTTATCCAAGAGATCTATATGTGTTTGTGTGTATGTATGTGCATATGTCTGCGAATACAAATCATGTTAGCTTAGAAAAAAATTTAGAATAACAGTCAACTATGGATTAGAAATACAACTTTTTTTCCTTTTCCTTAGAAAAGCGACTCTTTGGAGAAAGGATCATTACAAGGCAAACTAAAGTGTAGATATCCAGAAGACCAACACTTTATATATACATCATGATGCTGAATACAGTTGCAGAAATTCCAAAATTATAACATAAGTTCTTTTGAAGGAAACGCAAAACCCACAACATGATCCTTCCCATGGTACACTTTAACCTTTTTAATATAAACTGAGTATTAATAGGCACTCGTTTCAGGTATATCAAGGGCATGCAATATGGTATCAAACTTATTCCAAAATCACCACAACAGACTACTTACAAAAGATTTGTTCTCATCATCAGTTTGATGTGAGACAAAGCAAACTGCTATTTACAGAAGACCGGGTGTATAACCTGAAGCAACAACATGTCAAAATTGCATCCCTGCCGTTGCAAGCTCCAACAGATCATGAGCAGCCATGTGAACCTTCCTTTGCTCATAGTCCGGGTCATCTGTGGGCAGCTCAAACCGACAAACTGGGCATGTGTTGCGAATTTCCAACCATGGCAAAATGCAATCGCCATGGTAACAGTGGGAGCAAGGCAACCTCCTGACCTTCTCCTCCAACAAAATCTCATCCTTGCAAATGGCGCACGCCAAGTTCTTCCCCTGCAACAGCTCCTCCTTTGACAACTCCACCAATGGAAGACTCTCTACAACACTCTTCGCGGCGGGAGGACTTCCCTTCAAGGCACTCTCATTCTCAAGAAACTGCCCGAATAAAACATCATACTCTGCCGCATACACATAACCATCTCGAATTGTCAGCAAATCAGCAGCACCAGCTACGCCATCATGCTCCAAACCATCACCATTGTTAACATTCCTCTCCGAATTGTTAACCGCTAAGAGAATCTCCCACTCAAGGTACCTCAGCGCCTCTTCACCTCCATCCTCCTCCTCCTCTTCCTCTTCCTCGTCAGCATTAGTAAACGCCACCGAATCACCATCTCCATCTCCATCGTCTTCAACTTCAACCTCATCAACCACCAAACCCGAATCCTCCCTATCATTCACCCTCTGCTCAACTTCCTCCCATTCAAAACCATCATTCAGTGTCCTCTGATCATCCAAACAGAGACTATCCCAACAAAACCGAACATCGAAATCGTCAAACCCACCACCCTCATCACGAACCCCACCCTCCCCGCCACTCGAATCATCCGAATCCGACCCGAACGCTACAACCCTAAGCCCTCCCGAACCATCTCCCAACGCGAAATTGAAAACTCTATCGCCATTATTATCATCGTTATCCCGCGTTTGGGAATCAATGTCAACGCCAAACCCTAACCCTAACCCTAGCACGTGTTCGGAGCGATGGACGTCGCAGACGGCGCCGGAGAAAGGGTTAATATCAGTGTCATCGCAGGAACAGAGGCGCGACCGAGTATCGAAGAGATCGGTGACGAAGCAACTCACTGAGTCGGAATCGGAATCAGAATCGGAGTGAGTGGAGAGCGGCGGAGAGGGATTGGAAGAAAGATGTTGGTGATGGTGATCATGACTAGACATGTTATGATATGTTACAAAAACGAATTCAATTCGATTCTATGAATCTCTTTCGTTTTGTTCTGTGTTGTGTTTGAAATACACGACAAAGATTTTTAGGTTTGTAAAAAATTGTGTGCTTCTTGTTTGTGATATGTTGCGTGTGATTTTTAACGTTGTTGTTGTTCTTTTCTGACGGAAACTTTCAAGAGTTATGACAGAGCAACGACAGAGTACGAAAATGAGAAAACGTAGAATTCTTTTTTACTCTGGATGTAGAATTTTTTTTAAGAGAAAATTAATTAATATTGTTAGAATACGAATTTAAGTTCATTTTAATTGTAAATTTGTATTAACGTCGATCAAATTTTTTTAATATAAAGATAACTAACTTATTAGAACATTTTTTTCATTGTTTAAGAGTAAGAGGTAATGATCATGAGAAAATTATTACGGAAAAGAAGAAAGAAAAAAAAATTACATATATTAGTGTGTGTGTGTGAGAGAGATAAATTAACTCAACTATTATAATATTAGTGTTGTAGAAAAGTTCAACGATTTTGGTTACTGAGTTAAAAATAAAATATAAAATTTGTTGCGTTTGGTTGAAAAAGATGTAAGTGTTTGTTTAATAATAAATCATGTAAGATATAAATATTTCGTTCGTGAAATAATACAATGTTAGTTTTATTTTTAGGTTTAATAAAAATTATGATGCTCAAATAATAAAAACAGCCTTTTAAGTTAACATAATACTTCATAAATATTTATATATTTGATATATGTTGCAAGGAACGTTGGATTCATGCCTTTGACCAAAATATTCACACTAAAAGGTATATTATATTAAAATATTCTTGGAAAATGATTTAAAGTTGTTTTTGCTTTAACAACTTCCTAACACTAGCATTGTCAAACCTAAAAGGAATATTATTTTTGTACATTATGTCATTTACACAATTTTAAGTAAAAACACTTTATTTAAATAAGAGAGATAAGTGTATTTATCGGTTAGAAAAGTTATGTCTTGTATATCAAACTAAGAGAGAAATAAATTGGAATTTATTCTTAAAAATTGTTCTTTGAAAAAAACTTTGTAAAATTTTTGAACTTTCTTGAAATAAATAAAGCAAGTAAATATGAATCAACAATAAAAGAGAATGAGAGAAAGATAGACACAAGGATTTATACTGGTTCGCCCAAGCCTACATATAGTCTTCCTTCAACAACCTTAGTTGAAGGGAACCACTATAACGATAGAGTTTACAAGTAAGAATACAAAGATATCCCCTCTCAATGCACTCTCATTTCTCACTCAATATCATTTATAGTACAAGATGTGAACACCTCACAATCTCACAAACCCAGAAAACAATCCTAACTTTTTGTACACCTTGAGAGCAACCTCAACTCTCAATTCACCTTGAGAGCAATCCCAACTCTCAATGCAGAACACTTGGTTCTTCCTCCTGGCTAACAGTAATAGGAACACAATCCTTTTTATTGCAATGTAGAAACTAATCCTCAAAGAATGCACCTGAAGTGCAGAATTGATCAACAATGTATTAGCACAACTTTCTTGCAAGAATCTTTATAAATAACCCAAATGAGATCTTTGATTCTTCAAGACTTGTTCTATGATGCTCCTACAATCAATACTGAACAAACAAGTTAGTTATGATAAGTTCATGTAATTGTATTGAAACAACGTGTAAGTTGACTATTTATAGGATTTTCAACTCCTAATGCAGTTTAATCGATTATGCAAATAATGTAATCTGTTAAGTTTTTCCTTCTACTTTAACGGTTTTACATTTGTTTCAGACTTAATAAATTAAACAACGCATGCAATCGATTATGCAAATCATACAAGCCAATAACAAACAAATATGACCGTTATAGGCAGTTATAGCTTTCAGTGAAAATGATTTTCACAAGATAAACAATTTAACCAATTATGAAATTCATGTAATCAGTTAAGTTTTATACTTAAGCAAATTTCAAAATCATTTTCCTATCCAAACACATCAATGCACTTAGCAAATACATGTTGGCAAAACAATGTGTTCTAATCGATTATACAACTAATGTAATCAGTTAAAACATAAATATTTTGCCCCTATTAAACATGTATTGAAATCTGAAGAAATCTAACAGATTATATAACACAATTTAATCGATTATTTCTTCCAGATATACAAAGCGCAATATGTTTAGTCATAAGATTCATTTACAATCAATGAATACATATACCAATCATTTCAAGCACAAACACAGTGATCAAGCAATTATTTTGTCATTTGTTGTACAAAAGATCATAAAACATTTCTTTTGTTCATCATCAAAAACACATATGTGAGATGGGTTTTGCTAGATATAGCTCTCCCTAAATATTCACATGAAAAGCGTATATTAGATTAAAGAATTCTTGGAAAATGACTTAAAATTGTTTTGCTTTAACAACTTTCTAACACTAGCATTGTGAAACCTAAAAAGACTATTTGTTTTGTACATTATGTCATTTACACAATTTTAAGTAAAAATACTTTGTTCAAATGAGAGATAAGTATATCTAACTATTGAGATGTTAAGTATTTAATGGATGCATGAAGTGCATTTAATACATCTCCTACATTCAAATTGCTTAGATGCAAAGAAGAATGTTCAAGTGAGTTTAAAGTTGCTTATATACAAAAGGAAAAAGGTTTGAGTGAGTTTGAAGTTGCTAAACGATCAGAAAAGGATTTGGAACAGTCTTCTTCTTTAACGCCTATACATAACTATCTTTTCAAGAGAAGTACAGGGAACCACCTAGATGTTAATATAAAAAGATTGCAAGGATGATTGCAAGGATGTTGAGTGCATGAGCTTCTGCTAATATGATTTTTATTGGGGAAATCTAACTAATCTAATCTAAAAAAAATAAAAAAAATCTAAGATCAACCTAAAATAGGTCATAACATGATGCACAAACCTATTTCTAACTCTACACACATGCATAAAATATAAACTCTACTCTAACTTAAGTATATGGAAAAAATGAACTAAAAGAATTAAACTATCATTTATACAATGCAATTTTTCTAAACTTGATCCAAACACTTAAACTAACTCTAATATGTATTTAAAACTGATTGAGAATCACAGAAACCAAAAATCACAATTTAAACATATTTATACAAAATTGTTGCAATAATAATGAAGTGTAAGTGTTCATGTATGGGCTCCAAACCAAAGAAGAAGTAGAATCAATTCTCCCTTCTAAAAGAATAATGCTCAAGTGTTGTTTCACAACTTGAGTGAGAGACATAGTGTGAATTTTCTCTCACTTGAAAAAGACTTAACGTCTGTAAATTGTAGCATTCATTTATGAGCTTTAACCTCGGCGAATACGATAGTTATAATGCCTTGAAAAAACACCTTAATTAGTAATTACCCTATAAATTGCTCGTGAGCATTTAAATAAATAGTGATGAGTATCCAACTTAATTAATCTTGTTACGTCTATATATCTTAAGAAAACATTATATATTTCTTCCTAAACACTTACAAACAAAAAATTAAACTATCTCTTGTAAGTTAAATTAATAATTTAAAGTATGAGCTTTGTACCAATTGATTTATATGTAAGTTAAATGTTGTTTTATGAATAATTTTATTTACTTTTTTTCTTCCTATTTTTCTTTCTTAAAAAAGTAAAAGTTCTTTCAAAATTATTCTTCATTGAATTCAACACTTGCAACAAAGTTTGACTACTCCAATGTGCTTTGTACTAAGTTACCTCCTATGAATTAATACAACAACAAAAAGGTAAATAAACAGAAACTAAAAAAATTCATGTTAACTGTTGATACATAGACACGACAACTTCATGAAGAGGAACCAGTAAAACAAGAATTAACATGAAAAATCAAGAATTCCTGCTTCAGTTCTCCTCACACTCCTAAGTTTTGGCACTGAATCAGTTGGTTTGACTCCATTAGCAGCTACAGATTTGTTTCTGAAGTCCTGTGACTCCTGTCACTCTGGTAAAAGAAGAATTAAAAAGTAGGTAAATAATATGATTTTCTTTTGGTATTTTGGGATATTAATAAGAATTTTCATCAATGCATCCTTTTACTTCTCTGTTTCCTTAAGATTATTATTGTCTTGATTCTAGCATTAAATCTTCTAGACATCTATACTAAGTAGATAAAGAGGATACCAATTCTGATAACTTCATTTGATATACACATTTTGTTGTACAATCTTATCTTTATTGTTTTGGAAATTAGGTTTACATAACTTATTTCTATTTCTATACTAATATAACTAATTCCAATAACTGTTTTTTGGTGTACACACTTTACCTTTAATATTTTGACAATTACTTATATGTTATGATGATAATTATTTTCTATTATCTTACATAATCATGAACACAAAGGTGTTGTAATGTTATTGCTCGAGAAATCAATCTAGTATACTAATAGTGATAAGGCTGAGAAGATCTTCCCAGTATGTTATGTAAGACTAATGCATTGGTGGCACAATTTAGTACACTTTGTGTTTGTAAGTATATATTAATAAATTATATGCTTTTGCTTCTTCAAAAAAAAAATACATGATAATGTTGTATTCAGTCTTTCATCAGACATAATATTAGTAGTTTAATGGTTATACAAGGTAAAAAAGCTTTTACATATTCAGTTTTGTATGACTTTAACAAACTTATTATACACAGTGGTTTGTGGTTTATCATAAATTTGCATATATAACAAATCAATAAATAGGCAAAGGATGAAAGTTCAAAGTACCAACCTCTGCCAGTGGCTGAAGTCTCACTGGCTTCTGAAGAAGGATCCTCAACTTTTCTGCTTTAACTTCACTACCAAAATTTTGTTCTCACTTGCTAGGGATGATATCTGTAGATAAAACACAATATTTCAGCAGGCCACAGAGGGAAGATGTCTTATGTTTCAACATATCATAATCTTATTGTCTGGTGATCTTTTTCTACCTCATCTATCAAGATCATTGATATTTTAACGTGTTCACTACATCAACTTGGTGTGTTAACATTACAACTCATTATTTAGTGTGAATTTTCAATCCAAATGGCTTACGTCTAAATTAAACATAAATTGGAAGAACCCAAATGCATGTTGCATCACAGTTTATACAAAAAACTCTTAAACAGAAAATGAAAAATTTAAAGGAAAAATAAATGCTTAGATAATGATTTTACATCTAACATAATCTTACAAAACTATCTTAAACATGCATGTTCCCCACAACATTGATGTAACCATACTATACCTAGGCATCAATTTGCTTATAGTATTCATTTATATTTAAACATATAAATGAAATTTTGTGAAATCTTACAGAAATAGGTATAGTAAAGGTAAAGAGCATGGTATGTAAGATTAATGATTCATTTAAAAATAAAATTTCTCCAATTTTAGATACCTGCTGCTTAAGACGCTCTCTCTCAACAGCCAGTTGTGTAATCAATTTTTTGAATACTTTGGCCTGCTTTCCAATGCCCTTTGCAGTTTCCATTTTCATTTCTTCCTCCCGGTGAAGGGATTCCTCCACGCTTTCCAATCTATTCCGCAAAAAGCTGAGTTCCTCATTCAACTCAGCATTGGATTCAGACAATATGATACAATTGTCCTCTGCACTGTCAGCCCTAGTCTCAGCTTTCAAAACCTTCGACTTAAGATCCTTTATCACGTTTTCCTTTTCTCTAATTGTGGAATACAACTTACTTTGTTTCTCCTGACTAGCTTTAGCAGATGCTACCGCATTCTGCAATCGTACAGTAGACGCTTTCAACTGCCTCTCTAGCAAATCTCCTCTCGCAGATGTGCCTTTCAAAAGATCCAACTCCTCGTTAAGTTTTAAATTTGTCTCTGTCAGTATGTTATACTTTGTTTCTGCACCATTAGCCCTACTTTCTGCATTAAATACAGCTTCTTTCAGCTCAACAATGATATTCCTCATATCTCTTGCTTCAGAACACACAAGATTGTACTGCTTCTGATATTCATCACTAGCGGCCTTTGCATCCAGTAACAAAACATCAGATTCTTTTAGCTGCTTTTCAAGTGAAGACACCTTGTCACTTAAAGAGAAGACCTTAGAATTGGCAAGGGTTAGTTTATCTTCAGCATCTTTCAGATTAACTCGAAGCTCAGATTCACGATGACTAAGACCTTTCAAACTGAACTGAGAAATGTGGAGTCTACCTAAAAGGCCTTTTGAAATTCCCAACAGAACCTCACTTGCATTGTCTGCCTCAAGCCATCTTTCCCAAATATAAATTGCTTCTTCCTCCATGTTAACAAGCTTTTGTTCTGTAAAGAACATCCTTTGTTTTAGAGTTTCTTCAACTTCTCTTGAATCAAGTAAATCCTTCTCAAGATCCAGTTCTTTTGCCCACGACTTCTCTAGCATTCTAAGAATACTTCTTTGTTGCTCAACTGTTTGCAGTTTTATCTCTGTTTTTCCATTCAAAGATTTATCATCCTCTCCTATGATTTCGCCTGCATCACAATTATCTTTTGTCATAAAAAATTCCCCGTTACATCAATAAAGAAGCACAAAATTTGAGCCTGTCAGTTCAATGTTCTCCGTAGTTATTTCTTTCTCCCTTCCTCTTTTATTTTGTATCATTTTGTGATATAAGTAACCAAAAAGAGAAGTATTGTCTGCTCTCAAACAATCAATTTCACAGCAAAGTTGAAGATAAAGCCCAGAAAACAGGACAAGCATAAAAAGATTACCTTTTTACCAAAAATTCAATCATAACATTATAAACATGCTTTTGGTTCAGACAATAACATGGTTTAAGTTTTATAGAAAAATCATAAATAATACGCTACTGACAGTGTAAAAGTATGTTGACTTGTCATCAAACCACACCATCATGTATGGTAAATTTATGAAGTTCCTTAACAGTTACCTTAACAGTCATACCAAGAATAATTTTTCATTGGTTGATGGTGTAAAATCTTTTAGTGCATGTTAGTTAAGCTCAAATTTTACAAGTATACATCCTAACATTTAACAAAATCAAGTGATTTAGTCCTCACTACACGTATTTATTACCAAGTGAAGAATTAAAACCACATCATTTTGTTAAACTCAGGAACTGAACATAAATAAAGTTTTGTAATAACTAAAAAAAAAATTGATACTTTCATGATCAAAATCAGATATTGTCCTAACAAAAATATATGTAAGAAAATGAACAATATGAGATCTCCTACATACCAATTTCTGCCTTCTTAAAAGTGGCCAAAGTCCTCTGGAAATCAGCTGACTTTATCTCGATGTCATTCAACTCCTCTTCAGACTGATTCAATTGTTGTTCATAATCAACCAACTTATCTTGCATTGCAACAAAAGCCTCGCCCAAATGAGTGTAAGAAAGCACCCACTCTCTAGCCTCACCAATCCACCCTTGCAGGGTGTTGAAGACTTCCCTCAACTCTGTCGCCTCTGAATTCAACAGCACAGACAACAGATCAAACTGCAAACCCTTTTCCAAGCAACCAATGTAATCCTTCTCCTTTTCCAAAACCGAGGCCTCAATTTTACATTCCATGATTTCCACATACATAACAAAATAGGTCAAGTTGGAAACTTTTTCAGAGAAACCACCCACGCCCAAATCAAGCCTTGTCAGCATTCTGCTGCAAACATCACCCAGATCTCCCATCACACTCCCACTGGTTAGTGAAACAACAACATCTTCAAGAACAACACTGGCATCATTTTTAGCACTTTCAGTGCTCATTGTAGCACCCCCACTTGCTCTAAAACTGTGGGAAGGAAGTTAAGTACTTAAAAGGAAAAAGAAAAGTTTAAAATTGCTGCCAGAAAGTTGACTTCACTGAATTTGGGAAAAGGAAATGAAAAATGGAAATTGCAGAATTGAGACAAAGAATCCCCAATTTAAAACAATTGTGTGTGAAGGAAGAATCGGAATTTCAGGAATTACAAAATTCCAGAGAGAATAAGAAATTAAATGATACAGTTGATCGGATCGCTAATTTGCAAGTTCCACTGGCAGTTACACTTGCTCCGTCCCCTAACTCCAACGCAGCGTTTTTGTTGTTAACTGTTACCAGTTTCTTTTTCTGGTTACAGCTTTTTTTTTCGACAGTAGGGTTATTTAATTAGTTTAGTTTTTATTTACATTGAGTTAGCATAAAGTTTTTATATGGTTTATCACATAAATTATGTTTTTCATTTTATTCCTAATAATATTTTTGAATTATAATATAAAATTTACAAAACCATTAAAAAAGCAAAACAAAAGATATTAAAATATAGTAGAATAAAACAGAGATAAAAAAAAAGAAACTCATTAATAATAGAAAAAATACTCTGATAAAATTTAAAAAAAAATTAACTACTCATATTTTAAGTATAATTAAATTATGTATTTTTAAAATAATCAATTTTTTATTACAACATAGTTTTAATACAATATATACTAAACAGTATATTTAATTACTTTATTTTCATATAATAAATAAAAGTATATAAAATAAAAAACAATACACATATATTATTTATAAAAAGCATAATAAAAAAGAAATTCAAACATAATCACACCTATGTTTCCACTAATTATTATCAACCTATTATTAAATGTGCTTTGATAGGTTGAAATTAATTTATTTCATTTTTCAGTTCAAATACAGTCTATTATTAAATTTATAGTTTTATGTTTATCTTTAGGTTTTGATTTTTTTGTTTATTTTGAATTTTGATTTTATCACCTGAACTTTTCTGCACGTTTTTGCATGAAAGGAGTATAATTTTACGAGTGTATTGATTTGTATAATCTTTTAAAATATTTATAGATTGAGATAAGTTGACTTTTTTTAAAAAGCAGTCAGTTACTTAATTAATGACTTTATATTTTTCTAATAAAACATGACGACTAGTTTTCTTGAAAATCTTACTTAAAATAATATAACTTCTATTTTTTTTTAAAGGAAAATTATTTGAAGTGAAGACTTCAGTTTTTTTTCATATAATTAATACTAAAAAAACAAAAAAAAAAAAGTAAAACAAATAGAGATAGTCACTTAAAGTAATACATTTTTTCAAAGTAAATAGAAGTCATCACTTCAAATAACATTTTTAAAAATAAATAAATGAAATAATCATTTAAATCATGAATTTTATTTAAAATGAAAATAATAAATGATTACTTACCCAAATTGTCAATCTTATAATAACTACTTGTCCAAATCTCATACAATGACCACACTCTAATAAAAGATGAAAAGAAACAACCGTTTATATACATAAATAAAGTATATTATACAAAATAGATATTGAAACGTGTGTAAGAGTAACACTCAATAACTTGAAGTGTTGAAATATAATTACTCATAAATGATACCAAGACAAACAAACATTTCAACGTGTGTTGGTATTATTTTGCCTTAAAAAATCAGCAGACAAGTCTTTTTTTTTTATACATCTCTCTTTCGTATAGGTCCTTCTTCAAAGAGCAATAATTATATGAAACTCAAATAATTCGTGCACGACAATTAATACTATCTACATCAAATAGAATAATAGAGAAAAAAGAATTAAGAAATGGATGATGGTGATATGTGATTTACTATAGTAAAGTTCAAAAGCGTAAAAATATTGTTGTTCTTCCACGTATTGTAATGGACCATGCCAATGAAAGTTATATTCATTCTTAAGCATTTTTTTAGTGGAGTGAAATTATAAAAATGCTGCAAATTTTAAAAATCATTGTCAAATTATGTTAACTTGACGTGATTTTATAATGAAAAAGTGTTAAAATGATTTTATTCTAACTGAATTAAAATCGTATTAAATCTGATTACTTCTTAAAAAAATAATATTAGTATAACTTTTTATGTGGTTTTTGTGAAAAGGTTATAGTGTGGTTTGAAATGGAAAACAATGTAAAAACTTTTACATTATTTTACTACATAAATTATTTAAATTCTTGCATTTATATAGAATGAGGAATGATTAACGAGCCTAGGTACAATCTAGTATATTAGTTTTATTATAAATAAATTATTTAAATTCTTTAATAAACAAACACTTACAAATTATTAAGATTTAATTTTATAAAACATTTTTTTTTTCATATTGAGAAATATACACTTCAAACATCTAATAATTTATATATAAAAAAAATAGTTTATATATAAGAAACTCTAAAACAAAGGATGTTCTTTACAGAACAAAAGCTTGTTAACATGGAGGAAGAAGCAAGTGATTTTTGGGAAAGATGGCTTGAGGCAGACAATGCAAGTGAGGTTCTGTTGTGAATTTCAAAAGACCTTTTAGGTAGACTCCACATTTCTCAGTTCAGTTTGAAAGGTCTTAGTCATCGTGAATCTGAGCTTCAAGCTAATCTGAAAGATGCTGAAGATAAACTAACCCTTGCCGATTCTAGGTAGAGTTGGGCAAAAATAATTGATCTGTATTGTACTATAGTTAACTGTATTATATTATACTAAAAATAACTGAACCACTTTTACTAACAGTTCAGTATACTATTTTATGGTTCAGTTTTTAAAAACTGAACTTATAACCGTTACAGTTCAGTTAACTGTGATAACTGTATATACTCTTACATCTTCTGTAGTTTCAGTTCAACTGTTTCGTCTTGTCAAAAAAACTTTATTTAATAATAAAATATTAATAAAAAAAAACTGTTCACATAAAAAAAATAATAATTAATTTTTTAAGACAATTTTTTTATCACAAAATTTATATTTTTTATCAATTAAAAATAAAAAATGTAATTTATATTTTTATATTTTTTAAGTTATATATAAATAAATATATATATATATATATATATATATATTTATATTTAAATTTATATTATATATACACGTTTTAAACAGTTCAGTTTGTCTGAACTGTTTTACTTTTCAGTTAAGTTTTTAACAGTGTAGTACAGTTCGGTTCGATTTGCCCACTCCTAATTCTAGGGTCTTCTCTTTAAGTGACAAGGTGTCTTCACTTGAAAAACAGCTAAAAGAATCTAATGTTCTATGTTAACATCCGGGAAAATAAATAATCAAAATTAAAGAATAAGAGAATAATAATGAATGTTGGGCAAGGAAAAAAAGGAAAAGGAAAATAATAAAATAATCTTCATTAATACAGGACACATCACTTTAGAGTGTTTTTTGAAATATTAACTTAAGTCCAAATAATTATAAGCAATAATTAAAAATAATATATTGATTGTTGTATCAGTTTCTTCCTAAAGAGATAAAATATGATTTCCTTTTTAAAATGGACAATTTTTCTAACAATTATTATAATCAATGTCTTGAATTTTATTTGATTTATTTTTCTTCCAATCAAAACCATTTCTTTCCCTATTTTGTCCATTGCCAATTAATTCTCAATTAAGACAAGATTGTCATAATATTACAATCTGTGCCTATAAATACACACTCTGTCAAAGAAAAGGGAGGAAAAAAAAAGAGAAAAAGACCTAGAGATAATAGAGATTGAAAGAGAGAGTATAGAGAAAAATAGGTTTTCACACCTACTCTGTCAACAACAACCACCGAGAAAGCACTATGGAAATTCCAGAAGCTAAAAATGTATATCACCTCTATACTCTTATTTTTCTCTTTTTATTATACTTTAAAGTTTTCTTCCAACGATTTTTTTTACACAGACAATGTTTTCTTAAAATCATAAATTTTTAAATATAAGTGCGCGTCGGCCTATGGCCAGTTTCTTTTCTTTTTTATCCACCAGTTTTTTTACACAAAAAAAATACACAAAATATTTAAAACAAAAAAAGGTTTATTTTTGTTAACCTAAATCTTTTTCATTAAATTTAAGTGATCCCTAATTTTCGGGTTCACTCTTAAAAAAAATAAAAAGGGAAATATATAATTAATTGGTTAAGTTACATAACCGACTTAGGTTGTTGATAACTAACATAACTCTGTCTAAATTCTATGTACACTATATATATTGATTTAATACTATTGTTAAGTTTTCATTTTCATCTATCTCTACTTTCTCACATTCTCTTGGTCTCTGATTTTCCATCTCTTCTAGTTCTTTGTTGTCAAGAACACAATGAAATTAGAAATCGAAGAAATGGAATTTCACTTTGGACGAATAGTTTCTGTTTCTGCTGGGGGGGTGAGACGATCCGAGCCCTCTAATCACCGTCCGCCCGAGTCCGAATACTTGCTGCCTCCGCTGTCCTTCAGTGACGTCCGGTCGGGTACCTACTAAAAGCACTCCGACGCTCAAGTCAATGTTTAGTTTTTAGAAGTTAGAGATAGAGAGAGAGTAAAATAAATGTACATTTAATGTATCTGTCTACTTCCTACCTTTGACTTTTATTTATAGTTTTTCCATGGGCCAGTGATTCGTGGAGTCTTAAGCAGGGCCCAATTGCAAGCCTGTTAAGGTTAATCTGGTTTTACCTTAATTTTACACTGCTTGAAAGACTTTCGCTGAACTTCACCGGCCGGCCATCTGACGGCCGTCTTTGTGGTATAATAAGAGAAGGTTTGACGACCATGTAAATCCAGCTTCCTTCGGACCAGTTTGCGCCCGGCCCTGTCTATTGACAGTCATACGGGCATGACAGCAGAGTGTGGTTCGTCGTTTAGGTTATTCATGTTTCGCGAAGACAGGGCGAGACTGACTACGGCCGGGCTCTGCCTGGCTTAGACACTCTTATGAGCTAACTTGTGCCCGGTTATGTATACCGGTCGTGCGTTAGTGGTGGAATTCTTCAAGGCTTCAAATTATTCTGGCCGTTGTGATCAGACTGGAGGTCCGGCCGGGTGCGTGAGGTACACATCCGGCCAGCTGCGTAGGGTACACAAGTCCCCCAAGCCCGAGGCGTCGGCAGGGGCCGAAGGGTTTGATAGGAGGGTATGTCGTTCGGATGGGTAGCAGGACCGTGTGTAAGGCAGAGGTTGGGTTTAGGCGGGAAAAAGCACGTGGCAAGATCGTGGGAAGGAGACTAAGCATCGCATGAATCTAGAGCGTTGATCGTGGTTAAGATGAACGACGGAGATTGAAAACGGTTTTTGAAAAAAAATTTCTATAAATAGGGGTGAGGTTAATGCTACGGCTACATCTTTCCTTCTTCCTTCCGAGCTTTATTCTTTTGCATCTGTCCAGGTAATAAAATGGTGGTTGTGTGCGTTGAGTCGTCTCTGGAATCGTCGGGTCGCGGCGGGGGCGCGGGTGAGGGCGGCGGCAGCAGTGGTTCGTTATCGACGGGTTCGTCTGGCTCCACCGCCAGTGGTTCGTCGTCCGAGGGTCGGACAGTGGAGGAGGATTCGGTCGTGCCATCCGGTCTAGCGAATGCGGTGACTGTGATTCAGGGGTCCTCCGCTCCGGTCACAAGTGGGCGGATATTCCATGGAGCCCCCCTCTTTTTATTGCAAGGGGGCTTGACCGTGGATCCGGTTTCCTTGGTTCCGGTGGGAGGCCTTCCTCGTGTGGACGGGTACGACTGGGCCGGGTTTGACACGAACACCCAACCGTCCAGTATTTCGCGTACAGCTCTCCAGGATTGGGTAGCCCAGTCGTATCTGGTGAGAGACACAGCAGACACACGCTTGATGAGGGTGGCCGTTAGTCGGGAAAACGAACGTGTATGCCACGGAAAAGGCGCCAGCACGGATGACTTTTTCTTTATGTATGCGAATTTGTTCGCCCAGTTGCACGTCTGGATTCCTTTTACTGATTTTCAGGCCGAGGTGTTGCGGGAGTTGAACGTTGCACCCACACAACTGCATCCTAACTCTTGGGCCGTCATTCAAGCCTTTGGGGTAGAGTGTATGGTGGCCGGTGTCGCACCTACCGTTCGGTCTTTCCTCCACTATTTCAATGTTCGTCCTCCCCCGAAGGGGGGTCTTGTGTCTCTATCTTCCGTGGGAAAGCGCACCCTGTTCAAGTCGTATGCTGAGTCCTTTAAAAATTTTAAGGACCAATTTTTTAAAGTGGTTATAGAGGATGCCGGCCGTCCTGACTTTTTCGACAAGGACGGCCTTACCCTGTTCCCATTGTATTGGACGGAGAATCCAAGAAAGATGGAGGCCATTTCCAAGCGAGAGTTGGAGATGGAAGATTTTTGTGTGGTGGATGTGATTGACACCCTCTCTCGCCGCGTCCCCACCCGTTGCCTGGTCGACTGTATCCCTTACGAGGATTGCGCTCAGAGAGCGCTCGGTATGTTATTTATTCCATGTTTTTCTTTTATGAAGGTTATAACTTAGCTGAATTTTCCGTTTTTCTTCAGATTGCATGGCGACGCCCGGACCCCGTCAATCCAATTTTCTTTCTATGAAAAAGAAGGCATCGGCCCGTGCCGCTAGTTCTGGGCCCAATCAAGACGTTCCTCCTCCCATGAAGCCTCCTCCCGCCCGGGTAACTGTTGCCGTTCGCGGGCCAACCGTAGGGGCGAGTGGAAGCACTAACGCGGCCGCCCTTCAGGGAGAGGGTACGCTTGTCCCTCCCCCGGCCAAGAACACGCCATTCGTCAACTTGACCGCCCCGGCGACCGCCACCCCCGTTGTTGAAGTGGCCTCTGAGTCGGCGCCCGTGACCACTTCGGGACATCGGAAGAGGAAATCGCGGAAAGGGGGAAAATCCTCCTCAAAAAAGCATCGTCGTGAAGGGAAGGAGCCGGTCGTGCCCCTGCTGGGTGGCGTATTTAGCCCCGACTACAATGTGAGCCGGTTCATCGATTTTAATCGAGGGCCGGCTTGTGTTGCTCTGCTGGAGTCCTTACCGGGCAGAGTTATGTTGGACTCTGTGTCCGAGATGGCTAACCGGACGACCTCCATGATCGACTATCTACGCGAACATGGAGACGTTTAGGGCTCTGGCGAGGTGAAGAAGCTGTTGATTCAGGAGGAGGAAAAAGCGAAGGCGTTGGGGGAGGAGTTGGCGGGCGCAAGGAAGGCTTTGGAGGACGAAAAGAAGCGGTCGGCCGAGAAGCTTCAGGAGGCAACCCAACTGCTAGAGGACGAACGAAATGCGAAAGCCGTTGCGGAAGAAGGTCAGAGGTAGTTGAGGGAGGACGTCGCAAGGTTAAAGGAGGTAGAGGAAAAACTCCAGGGCCGGACGGTGGAGCTGCACACCTAGTTAAAGAAGGTGCGTGCCGACCTGAAGGCTGCTGAGGAAAAGATCACTTCGCTGAACGATAGCCTGGTGGCGGAGCATGAGGACGGTTTTTACAAAGCCATCCGGTAAGCTGAAGTTCTGCTAAAGATTGAGAAGCCACTCTCCCTTGGCTTTGATATTTATAAGGATGTTTACAACGGTGTCCTGACGGATATTCAGGAACCGGAAGAGGATGAAGCTGATGGGGGGGCGGGTGCCGGAGATGGCGAGAGGGTCGAAAGGGTCGAATCTGTTGCTGATCCCGATAATGCATAGACAGTTTAATTTTTCTTTTTGTTTAGGTATTTTGGTTTTAAGTTAGGAACCATTCAGAGCCGGTCGGATTGTAAACAGTGAATGGTACTGTTTACTTTTGTCGTCCGGCTATACGCTTTTTGAAGTAAACGAATTGTATGTTCTCTTTTTGATGAATGGATACTTTGCGTTTTATTTTCGTTGCTCGATGTTTATTTTTCTGATTCCGTTTGGATTGCGTTATCATCCGCCCGAGTTGACAGGATAATTCCATTCGTCAACTCGGACCTTTACGTAGGGGACGTCGGGTTTAACCCCTTACCGTCCGCCCGAGTTGACAG
>NW_014541983.1:15008-29974 GCF_000741045.1 Vigna radiata var. radiata | reverse complement strand
GATAATTCCATTCGTCAACTCGGACTTTTACGTAGGGGACGTCGGGTTTAACCCCTTACCGTCCGCCCGAGTTGACAGGATAATTCCATTCGTCATCTCGGACTTTGCGCGGGACGGCGGGCTTAACCCCTAACCGCTCGGCCAAGTTGACAGGATAATTCCATTCGTCAACTTGGATTTTAAATGAATGAAGGAAACGAGTGCGGAGGTTAAAACGTTCGTATTGCTCCTTGAATTGTGCTTACATGAAGAATATTACACGCTCAACTAAAATAAAGTTTGAGATGTGACGCGTTCCAAGTGTTGGTGATCTGCCGGCCGTCTAATCGAGTGAGGCGGTATGCGCCGTTACCCAGTGCTTCTACAACTTTGAACGGGCCTTCCCATTTTGCTGCGAGTTTTCCGTGGGCGGTAACGCGACGTGCTTCCCCGGTCTTGCGCCAGACGAGGTCTCCTTCATGGAACTGGCGCGGACGGACTTTGGTGTTGTACTTTCGTTCCACCATGCGACGGCATGCTTCTGCCCTTAATATTGCCCGATCCTGTCGCTCGTCAATTGTTTCGAGTTCTACCCGCAACTCTTGGTCGTTTATCTGGAGGTCTTCTATGTTTCGGCGTAAGGAAGGTTCGCCAAGTTCTACGGGCAACATGGCGTCGGTTCCATACGTCAAGTTAAAGGGCGTTTCCCCGGTTGTGCCGTGCGGAGTGCATCGGTAGGCCCAGAGAACTTCGGGCAAGTGGTCCGCCTAGGCTCCTTTCTTGTCTCCCAACCATCGTTTGAGTTCGGCCACGATGGTCTTGTTAACCGCCTCGGCCTGCCCATTCGTCTGAGGGTGCTCCACTGAGCTCGTTGCATGCTTTATCCCCAGTCCTCTGAAGAACGTCTCCAGCCTCTTATCGATAAATTGCCTACCATTGTCGGTCACGACCATTCACGGTAGTCCAAATATGCAAATAAGCTTCCAGCAGAATTTCTGGACTTGCGAAGCCGTGATGGTGGCCAAAGGCTCGGCCTCCACCCACTTAGTGAAGTAGTCGATGGCTACTAACAAGAATTTTCGTTGACCTGTGGCCGGGGGGAATGGTCCCACGATATCCATTCCCCACTGAGCGAACGGCCAAGGAGAAACGATGGTGTGCAATCTTTGCGAGGGGGTATGGTGATTGTTGGCATGGGCCTGGCACTGAATGCACCGGCAGGTGAACTGTGCAGCATCGTCTTCCACCGTCGGCCAGTAATATCCCGCCCGTAATATTTTGGCCTTGAGCGCTCGTCCGCCCGTGTGGAAGCCACACACTCCGAGGTGTAGTTTGCTCATCACATACTGTGCTTCGTCCTCTGCCAAGCATTTGAGTAGGGGGGACGAGAAACCCCGGTGGTACAGGTCGTTACCGATTATCATGAACCGGGCAACCCGTTTGGAGTCCGCTGGACATAAACTCTCGCCGCTGTCTTGCTTGCGGATTAACTCTCGAATCTCGACCCTCCAGTTGGCAGTATCGCTCGTCGTGATGGCTAAACATTCGACCGAGGGTTGTAGAAGGACCTGTCGGATAACGGTCGTTAGCTGTCCCTTCTCCTTTCCAGTACTGAGTTTGGACAGCAGGTCGGCCCGGGCGTTCTGTTCCCGGGGGATATGCTCAATTTTTACCTCTTCGAAGTCTTTCACCAAAGAACAAGCCTGGTGATAGTACCTTAGGAGGTGGTCCTCCCGTACCTGGAAATCACCGTTCATTTGACCGACCACCAGCTGCGAGTCGGTCCGGCATATCACTTTGCGGGGCCCTATATCCTTGGCCAGTTGTAAGCCGGCCAACAAAGCTTCGTACTCTGCTTGGTTATTTGAGGTTTTGAACTTGAAGATTAACGAGTGTTCCATCAGGAACCCGTTTGGACCTTCGAGAACGACACCCGTGCCACTAACCATTCGGCCTGACGCCCCGTCAACGTATAATAACCATTCTTCAGGACCGGTCAATGGTATTTCCACTGCGAAATCGGCCAGATGTTGCCCTTTAACGGAACCCCTCGGCTCGTATTTGATGCCAAATTCAGATAGTTCTACCGCCCAACCCACCATCCTTCCGGCCAGATCGGGCTTTCTTAGAATTTTCGATACCGGATGGTCGGTACGCACGACCACTTGGTGGCTTTGGAAATATGGGCGCAACCTTCGAGAAGCATGAAGGAGGGCTAGGGCCACTTTCTCCACTTGTTGATACCTGGTTTCGACGTCGGTCAGTGTCCGACTGACAAAGTATATGAGCTTGGGGGTGGGTTTTTCTTGCAGCAAGACTGCACTGACTGAGGTTTCGGAGAGCCCCAGGTAAACCTGGAGGTCGTTGCCGGGAGAAGGTCTGTTCATGATGGGAGGCTGGGTGAGGACGCCTTTAATTGCCTGGAAAGCTGCCTCACTGTCGTCGTCCCAATTGTTGGCTGATGCTTTCTTCATCTTTTTCAAGATAGGAGCCGCCCGTTCAGCCAACTTCGGTACAAATCGAGACAGTGCGGTCAAACGACCGACGAGCCTCTGCACATCCTTTACTGTTCGAGGGGTCTGCATCTCTAGTACCGCCCTGCATTTATCCGGGTTGGCCTCGATCCCCCGGGACGTCAGCATGAAGCCCAGGAATTTGCCGGCCGCTACTCCGAACGTGCACTTGGCCGGATTCAGTCGCATCCCATATCGTCTCACCTGTCTGAAGACTTCCTCCAAATCTTGCAAATGTTGGGCCCCTTGTGCCGATCGGACGACCATGTCGTCGACGTAGACGTCCAGGCAACGACCTATCTGGTCAGCAAAGATCTTGTTCATCAAACGCTGGTAAGTGGCGCCGGCGTTTTTGAGCCCGAAGGGCATGACTTCGTAACATAAGTTGGCTTGATCGGCCATGAAGGCCGTCTTTTCTCTGTCGGGACTGTGCATGGGTATCTGGTTGTATCCTGAATAAGCATCCAGGAAGCTAAGAATCTGATGTCCGGACGCCCTGTCCACGAGGACATCGATGTTGGGCAGTGGATATGAATCTTTCGGGCAAGCTTTGTTTAGGTCAGTGTAGTCTGTACACATTCGCCACTGACCATTCGATTTTTTCACCATGACTACGTTGGCTAGCCAGGTGGTGTAAGTAACCTCTCGGATGAACCCAGTCATCTGCAATTTCCTTACCTCCTCCTGGATTGTCTGCCTCTTCTCTTCTCCCATCTTTCTCTTCTTTTGGGCTATCGACCTGGCTTCCCTAAACAAGGACAGACGGTGCGACATGATAGAGGGGTGGATCCCTGGTATGTCAGCGGCCGTCCATGCGAAAAGGTCCCGGTTACGCCAAAGGGTAGCCCGTAGCTGCCTTTCCGTCTCTTCCTCTAGCTCTCGGGCTATGAAGGTAACCTGGTTGGGGTCCTTTCCCACTATCATTGGTTGGGTTTCCCCTTGTGGCTCGAGGCGGTCCTCGGTGTTAGTGTGAGGATCCAGGTCGGCCATCGCGACACTTGCACCACCTACCCTTCGCCTTGTCTCTCGGGGATACATTTTGAGACCAGCTGCGTAACATTCCCGTGCCACTTTCTGATCGGCCCGGACGGTGCAGATCGTCCCTCGAGACGTGGGATACTTCATTGTCAGATGGGGGGTGGAGACGATGGCCCCAAAGGAGTTCAAACACGGACGTCCTATGAGGACGTTGTAAGATGTATTAGCATCCACCAACAAATATCGCACCTTTTTCTCTTCTCCCTCTCGCCCGGTCCCGATACGCGTCCACAGGTCCAGATATCCCCTGGTGTCGACCCGTTCACCCGCGAAACCCACCAGTTGTTCATCGTATGGGACGATGAGGTCCTCGGAGATGTCCATTTGCCGGAACGTCTTCCAGTAGAGTATGTTGACCGAGCTTCCTAGGTCGACTAGCACCTTGCTTACTCCATAGCGCGCGATCTCGACCGTAATGACCATTGGGTCATCCTGTTCGGGGTCCGGTGCATGAAAGTCTGCATCAGAGAACGTGATGGGGGGCATTGTTCGCTTGGGGACGTCAACGGCGTGTATGGACCGCAGATGACGGATGCTTCTCTTTCGCGCAGACGACGACGTTCCCCCACCTGCAAATCCGCCAGAGATCGTGTTAATCATTCCCCGCAATGGCCCTGCATTACCGCCCGTTCGACTCCTGCTACGACTTCTGCTTCTCTCCCGCCGTTGCTCCAAACTCCTTCCCCTTCCGTCCTGGCCGCGCTGATATCGAGGACGGTCGTTCCTATGACCCCTATTAGATAAGGGCCTTGGACTCCTTTCCCGAGGGGGCGGTCGCGCAGCGGGAGTCGCTTCGTTTCGGTATCCCCTAACGTACTGCTTCAAATGTCCGGCTTGGATGAGCTCTTTTATCCGATCTTTGAGTGTCATGCAGTCTTCGGTATCGTGCCCCATATTCTGATGGTATAGGCAGTGTTTACTATTGTCGGCTCCCAGAGGAGTTGGACGCTTTTGCGGGGTCCGCATCACCTGCGTGCTTAGGGCTTCCTGCAATATTCGAGCCCTGGGGGCGTTGAGGGGTGTGTATTGGGAGAAGCGAGGAACCCGGGGGCCATCTCGCCCCTTTACACCGCCCGGGCGTTGGGATTGACCCTGTTGTTTTCCCTCGCCCTTATCCTTCGCGTCCTGTGCTTCCCGTCGATAATTCTGTTTCATTTCTTCCACCCTTGCCTCGTCTGCCGCCCGTTGGCGTAATTCTTCTAAAGTTTTAGGTGGAGTTCGGCAGACGCTCTCCTTAAAAGGTCCTGGCCTGAGAGCCGGCATCACATATTGTAGGGCCATTTCCACACTCAACCCTCTGACCTGGCGTACCGTTTTTGTGAATCGGTCCATGAAGGTTCTGAGCGGCTCCTCCTTTCCTTGCTTCAGATTCATCAAATCCACCAGAGTGATATCATGCAGCCGGCAGGCGGCGAACTGCTCATTGAACATGCCGCTCAGCCCTTTGAAGTTTTCTACCGAGCCGTTGGGTAAGGAGTTGAACCACTCCAAGGCCTCACCCTCTAGGGACAGAGAGAACGCCCGGCACCAGATGGCGTCGCTTCCCGTCCGGAAGGCCATGGCGTTGGTGAACGACTTGATGTGTGCCTCGGGGTCTCCGGTGCCATCATACATTTTGAACTGCGGGGGAATGAACTGATCCGAGATGCGGACGTCCATCACAGCTTGGACGAACGGCACCGGAACCGATGGCATCTCTGATTTAATTAAAACCAGACTTTCTTCTCCCTTCTCCTTCTCCTCCTCTTCGGTATTTTTCTGCTTCCCCTTCTCCTGGTCGCCCTGACCTTGTGCACTACTGTGGGCCTCCTTGCTACCTTCCCCCGTTTGCTTTTCCTTCTCCCCGCGGAGCTGGGCCAGACACTCGGCACGCACGGCCGCCATCTCCTCTTCGTGTTTCTTTTGCATTTCTTCGTGTCTCCTTTGCATCTCTTCCATCCTCATCTCCAGAGCGCGCACAATTCCGCTCGTCTCCTCAGTGCTAGTGTTTCTCGTGGTCACCATTGGGTATAAGCCTCCGGCCCCACGGTGGGCGCCAAATGTTTCTGCTGGGGGGGTGAGACGATCCGAGCCCTCTAATCATCGTCCGCCCGAGTCCGAATACTTGCTGCCTCCGCTGTCCTTCAGTGATGTCCGGTCGGGTACCTGCTAAAAGCACTCTGACGCTCAAGTCAATGTTCAGTTTTTAGAAGTTAAAGATAGAGAGAGAGTGAAATAAATGTACATTTAATGTATCTGTCTACTTCCTACCTTTGACTTTTATTTATAGTTTTTCCATGGGCCAGTGATTAGTGGAGTCTTAATCAGGGTCCAATTGCAAGCCTGTTAAGGTTAATCTGGTTTTACCTTAATTTTACACTGCTTGAAAGACTTTCGCTAAACTTCACCGGCCGGCCATCTGACGGCCGTCTTTGTGGTATAATAAGAGAAGGTTTGACGACCATGTAAATCCAGCTATACGGGCATGACAGCAGAGTATGGTTCGTCGTTTAGGTTATTCATGTTTCGCGAAGACAGGGCGAGACTGACTACGGCCGGGCTCTGCCTGGCTTAGACACTCTTATGAGCTGACTTGTGCCCGGTTATGTATACTGGTCGTGCGTTAGTGGTGGAATTCTTCAAGGCTTCAAATTATTCTGGCCGTTGTGATCAGACTGGAGGTCCGGCCGGGTGCGTGAGGTACACATCCAGCCAGCTGCGTAGGGTACAGTTTCTAATTTTGGTGACCGTGAATGGGAGGTGACCCTTGAGGAATCGAAGAAAATTACTAATATCATATCAAAGAGGATAAAAAAGGAGAAAAATATTACTGGTAATCCGCGGGTGCAGTTTTTGGGGAATCAATCCGACGGTAGTTCGGGCTATTAGTCCGGTGGTGGTTCGGGCTATCAGTCTGGCGACTAGGGGAGTTCAGAGAATCATTCCGACGGTGACAAGGTGCTTTCGGGCTATCAGTCCGGCAGCGACTGCGGGAATTCAGAGAATCATTCCGGCGGCGACAGGGGGCTTTCGGGCCATCAGTACGGCGGCTCTAGGGGGCGTTCAGGCCATCATTTCGGGGACGACAGAGGGCTTTCGGACCATCAGTACGGTGACGATAGGGGATGTTCGGGCCATCAGTACGGCGGCTATAGGGGGCGTTCGAGCCATCATTCCGGCGGCTAAGGGGGCTTTTGAGCCATCAGTACGACGCCGACGTTCGGGTCATCAGTATGGCGGCTACAGGGGGCATTCAGGCCATCAGTACGGCAGCGACAGGGAACGTTTCGGTCATTATTCCGACGGCGACTGGGAAGACTCCAACCATCAGTTCGATAACAATAGGGGGCATTCAAACCATTATTACGACGACGACTGGGAGTATTCCGGCCATCAGTTCGGCGACAACTGAGAACGTTCGGGTCACCGGCAACGACAGAGAACGTTAGGAGAAAGACCATGCATGCCTTGCTCTGTCTTCCAATCTTTCCAAGGGTGCTGAAAACTCTTAGCCAAAAGTTCAAATTGCATGAAAGATTTTAATTTAAATGAACTTCAAATAGAAAATATATTCTATATTTTTACACATGTTTTACCTTTTATACTTTATAAAATATACTATTAATATTTTTATAGACATATTAATTTAAATTTATAAATATTTTTAATTCAAAACTTAATTATAAACCTAAAAATATTTATTATTATTTTTCTCTCAAACTCTAAATCTCTTGATAAACCCTCAAACTTACGTGTCTAACCATAAGTTTAAAACTAGTTTTGAAGTATACCATTTTGGTTAAAAGAACCGGAGAAAGACCATGCATGCCTTGCTCTCTTCCAATCTATCCAAGGGTGCTGAAAACTCTTAGCCAAAAGTTCAAATTGCATGAGGACTCAAATAAAACATATACCTTTAACAGATTTTAATATAAATGAACTTCAAATAGAATTTTATATTATTTAAACAGTCACTCACAATTTATTTCAACATTATTGCTATCAATCATATTTTATTTAAATTTAATATCACTAATTACAATTTTTTTCTTTTCAGTAATAATTCATTTTTTTTTATTTTAAGATAACTTAAACTAATTATATTTTATTTTAAATGAAAATTTTATTTGCAAAGATAAAATAAAATTGTAATCTTAGAATTTCATCAATTGTTGTGTTTGGACTATAATTATAAGAGATAAATTAGTTCTTTAAAAAATATAAATTTCTGTGGTTGCTTTGCAAAAAATATAAAAAAATTAATCTCTCCCTTGTCTTCTATCTATTTTTTTTTCTATCAGTATTTAGATAGTGTTTGACGTATAAAAGTTTTCAAACTAATAATTATATAAATTATTATTTTTTAATAAATATAACAAAACAAAACATTCGAAAATGATTAAGATTCAAATAAAGAATTTTTTTTAAAATATAAGGTTCATTATTTTATCTTGGTCTTCGTATAATAATTATTTTTTTTTTAAAATAGATTTTGATAAAACTATCTTTATTTTAAATCTTGATATTTTATTTTAATAATTGTAACCAAAATACACTTCCATTTTGTACGCCTTTTAACGACTCCAAAATAAATCAATTTATTAATCCCAATTATTTAACTACTCTTTCGCAATCATTTATCTTAATGCTTTTATTAATCGTTTCGTTAACGGTTATCAAATATTAAGTTATCTTTTACTAAAAATGAAAATATATCTCGTCTATAAATATAAAATACAAAATAATATATTATCTTAAATAATCTTTAGACTATATATTATCTTAAATAACATATTTATATTTTAAATAATATATTTAATAAACTATTTATCATCTTATATAATCTTCTTAACATATTACATATATCATCTTAAATAATCTACTTATATCTTAAATAATCTTTTAGAATAATTTTATATTTTATAATGATTTCCTCTTAAGTTATAAATACCTATATAAAATATCAGCATTCAACGTTACAATTCAATCACTGGAAGGAGAAGAAGGAAAAGAAAGAGAGAAGAGTAACATAAACAAAGAAAGACGATTTACTTCCAAGAACACACATCTATGGCGAGAAGCGTGTTTCTCATGCTATTTGCAGTAGTCACCTTGCTTCAGGGGTCCATGGCACAGACGAGACACGTGGTGGGTGATTTGGCCGGCTGGACCATCCCTTCCAGGGGTGCTGCAACCTACATTGCTTGGGTTTCCGACAAAACCTTCGTCTTAGGGGATACTCTCAGTATGTTAATCTCTTAAATCCATCAATTAATTGGTTTATTATGTGTTATTATGAATCAATGTCAATTTTTTTTATTGATGAATTTTACAGTGTTTAACTTTACCAATGGCCATCACGACGTAGCCAAGGTGACGAAATCAGTTTATGACACATGCAACGGTGGAAATACCCTTTTCACCCTTACCTCCAGTCCAGCGATCGTGGCACTAAACGAGACAGGGGAACAATATTACATTTGCAGCTTTGGATCACATTGTTCCCTTGGCCAGAAATTGAAAATTAATGTTGTTAGCAGAGCTTTTGCCCCACAACCTAGTACGAGTGGTTCTCCACCAGCGGTTATCAATGTCACCGACAACAATAGTAGCGCCACCTCGTCTTCCCCTGTCGCTACCCCTCTTCCTTCAGCCGCCTTTTCTCCCTCAGGGTCTCTCACCCCTCTCCCACAGAACTCTGAAGCTGCATCTGTCGGACTTGTTGGAGCTTCTGCCACCCTTCTTTCACTTCTCTTGGCTTTCTTCTGTTAGAGATGTGAGATTGTAGTTAGGAATGTTTCGAACACGTTATTCTTCTCAATTTTTATTGTATTTCGTGAATTCACTTTTTTTTTTTAAATTTTTTTAGGGTGACAGTATATTTAACTTCCCATCACATGTTACAATTGTTTTTTTTCCTTTCTTGCTTTGTTCGAGAAAATATAAAATATTTTGTTCTTATTTATTTATCTAACTTTTTTTTTTCTATCAAGGTTTACGTAAAAATAAAGTTCTTATGTTCAAATTAAGAATTAAACATTTACTATTATTTTTTGATAAATATTAATGAACAACACATTTGAAAATGAATAAAATTAAAAAAAAAGACAAATTTTAAATATATATATTTAGTCCTTAAACAGGTTTATTATCTTATTTTGGTGTTCGTATAGTTATTTATTTTTAAAAGATAAAATTATCTTTATTTTAAATCATGATATTTTGTTTTGATAATAGTAGTATATTTTTTTCTCTTTCTATCCTTTTTAAAATATATATTATTGTGAAAAGTGATTCCAAAATTTGAGATCTTTTATATATATTTATTGTATAATTTTACTCTTTCTAATAAATATTTATTGTCTATTACAATATAAGAAAAAAAAAATATTAGAGAAATTACTTTCTTACTCATGTGTTTATTTTGTTAATAAAAGTAGCAATTGTAATTTGTTTATAGGCATCTCACGCTTTAATTTTTTTTTACTATTACATGTCTCTCTAGAAAGTTATTAAAATAATAATTTTTTTTTATATTATATTTTTCTCTAATCACCTCATCATTTAATACAAATATATTTTATTATTGATAACAAAGTAATGAAAACGATTATAAAAGAAAAAAAAATAGAGTATAGAAAATAATAATTAATTTATTTAAATAATAATATTATAATAGATTTCTAATTACTAGATTATTTAATATATTTTATTTTTATTTCATAAAATAGTATTATTTATGTATGAATATAAAAAATTGTGTTTTATAATTGACAATGTATTTAAAACATTGAAACTTAATTATTTTAATAATAAAAGTTTAAGGTATAAATATAATTCTTACAGACGAGTTTTATTATCTTAAATCATACAATTTCTTTAAACGTTTTTTTTTTTTTAGTTTTTCTTTTTCTTTAAGTTTTTTAATTGTCAATTTATATGTTTGGAAATTAGAGACTATTAGGGTGATCCTTGAGGCGAGTTCTCCACTTTTATTCAATTAGTTTCTACAAAGAGTAAGTTAGTTTTATGCTCTTTTCTTAATCGGTATGTTTTTTTGTTAATGTGGATTGTCTTAGTTTGCATATGGTGCTTGAGCTTTATTTAAGATTCTTTACTGATATGTGGTCTTAATGGTGTGTCTTGACCGTGCTTGTGTGGTTTATAGGAGTTGCATGTGCGTTTGAAGGTGTTTTTAGGTCTATTAAGCTATTTGGTTATCTTTTAGGCGAAGGAAGCTAATTACTCTATTTTTAAGTTATAAATGTATTGACATTTATATTTTTACATGATTGATTGACATTATGAAGTTTGATCTATTGAAATTTGGTTTAGGTTGGATGTTTGTATGTTGTTTGAATTGGTGTTGAATTGAGGAACTTAGGATCTAATAAATTGAGCAACTTGGCATGTGCCAGAACATTTAAAAGTTGTTTTTCTATCAAAGTACGAAGTAGGAAATACTAATTTGACCATTCAAACATGTTACTTTTTCCCCAAATCATAAAATTTACTCTGTTGATATCTGATATAGAGTTGAACAGTAGCAAAATGCTATTGAGCGTGAGTTCATTGTGCAGATCTATGAGCATTTGAGCTATAGGTTTTTGAGCATCAGCTTTGTATCCCTGAACGCTCATAAGTGTGAATGATTTGTCGTTGAGCATCATTTTCTGCAAGGTTGAAGCATTTATGTTCCAAGACATTGAGTGACATGAGGGTTTCATTGAGCAAGTTTCTTTTGCGAGAAGAATGAAGCTAAGCGCTAGGATTGCCCTTGAGCGGCACCTTTTGTAAAAGGTTTGGAGCTTAGCATTGGAACTTCTACGAGCATTACCTTTTGCGAGAAGACTAGTGCTGAATGTCATTTCTATTTGCCAATATACATGTTTGAGTTTTGTTATTCCATGGTTGTTTGAAATGAATTTACAATGTACTTGATGCATGTTTAAGTGTGCATGGTGTTTATTCATGTATGAAATTGTGGTAATGGTGAGTATGGTATATGTGTTGGCATAATTCCATGGATTTTGTGGGAAGATTCTATGGTAACATTTCATTAGTGTATGTATTGATTTATTACTATTAAGAGTTATCCTATCACTCTAATAACCATCCAATCTCAAGCAGAGAATAATGGTGAAAGGTGCTAGAGGATCTAGTCTAAGAGCTTTACATTGGTCAAAGATGGTTGACAGACTAACCTTGTGTATGGTAGCTTGGGTAGGCGAGCTCTTCCACCACCACTATAGGATTGTTGATATAAATGATTTACATGTGTTAATATCTCTTGTATGGATGTTCTTTTTGTACATTAGCTTATCATTTCTTCGGTTTTTGTTTCTGTCTATGTGTTTTTCATGTTTGCAATGATCACCTAAATTGTGTGAGTAGATGATGAGGTAGCAGTTGATCTAGTTCAAGAAGATGGCGATGATGTAGTATAGGTTTAGGATGATCGTTATGCATATGTTATCTTTTGAAAACATTATTATGCTTTTGACTTAATATAATAATATCTTTAGCCATATAGGACCTTTGTATATGTATATTTTGTTAGAATTATAGAATCAATATATCTCAACCAAGATAGGGGTGAAAAGTTCTAGTATGTAAAATCTGTTTAAGATGAACTTCTCAACCTTTCAAATATTTAACAGATTATGAAGAAAAGAAAATGAAGTAAACCACACAAGATTTTATAGTGGTTCAACTCTTAAAGAGTTTACATCCAATATTCATCCAACAACCTAAGTTGGAAGGAGATCCACTATATAAGAATGTTAAGATTATAGATTTATAAGATCTTCTATATAATCTAAATCTTTATAAAAAAAATTAACTCCTTTAGATGAGGTTACACACACTCACACCAAGAACCTTACCTACAAAACAAAGGACACAATATTCAAGAAGATGCTTCTTAACTCTAGTGTAGGTATTATAGAGAAAACTGAAACTAGATGCTTCTTAGCTCTTTCCCTTTATTCTAGCAATTTGTAGCCTTGATTTTCCTCAATTAAGGTTTTTCTTTCCAAGAATGGTCAAAAGATGTTCTTGTTCAACAAATGAATGCTCTTGTGACGTTTTTCATACTTGAAAAAGGAACCAAACACATATATATAGCAAAGACACAATATTGTTTGTTTTAATCGATTAGGTAAATAACTTAATTGATTAAAATAGAGAGCTTGTGATAGAGGACTCTCCTTCATCCTATATAAGAAGAACTTAAGGAGGAACCTTTACAATTCAAAGGACTTATGACAAGGTCAAGGAGCAAATAATTGGAAGAAAAAATCTCCTCTAGGCTCATGATGCTCCATGAACATTGGAATTCAAGAGACATGAAGATCATGGCTTGGAACTCACCCCATGATCACTCCTAATTGACTTGATTTTCAATTCCTTTTCATTTTGACTAATAGATACAAATTTCTTAAAAACCTTTAGGCTATCATGTTTAGATAAGATAAAGAAAGTCCAAGTAAATATAGGGAAGTCATCAATAAGTACTAATGCAGAGTAATTTTCTCCTATACTTCTTATTCTAGATGGGTCAAACAAGTCCATATGTATTAATTCTAGTGGCTTTGTAGTGGATCTATATTGTTTTGACGATGTTTTTACTTGTTTTCCTTTTTGGCATGCATCGCAAAGTTTATCTCGTTCAAACTTGACTTCAGGTAGTCCTTGGACAAGATTATTTGAGACTAGTTTATTTAATTGAGAAATGTGAATATGAGTTAATCTCTTATGTCATAACCATGATTCATCATTTTTAGCTAGTAAACATACAATAGAATCAAAAGATGTGTTTTCAAAGTCAACCATATAAATGCTTTGGTATCTTTTACCAATAAAAACTAATTCATCAGATGATTCACAACAGATCAAACAACGGTTTACTTCAAAGGTAAATTTTAAGCCTTTGTCACATAGCTGGCTAATACTTAACAAATTCTGTTTAAGGCCTTTCACTAGCAACATATTTTCAATTTCAAAAGTTGATGGAGTTCTTATCTCTTCAGTGCCTAAGATTTTACTTTTGTTATTGTCACTATATGTGACATGACCACTAGTTTTGTAGAATATATTGCTTAATTTTCTTGTATCTTTAGTCGTCATATGACTTGAATAGTCACTATTTAAGTACCACATACACTTCTTTCCTTTTTTTATTATTCTACAACACATATTAGGAAGCAGTAGGTATCTGTTAAAATGTGTTGAAGTATTTGTTATATATATATATATATATATATATATATATATATATATATATATATATATATATATATATATATATATATATATATATATATATAGGCGGGAAATTTGCATTCGTTGAAGTAACAATTGAGAATAAGTTATGAAAGGATCTTTTGCGAGAAACTTTTGTTTTTAAGGGAGGGAAAGTGGATCTAGTTATGAAATTTTATTGCATTAATTTGAAATTCATTGATGCTATTAAAGTTGGGTAATAGAGTACTTTTGAAACTGAAAAAGAAGGAAGTTCTGAAATAATGAAACACCACCTCCAGCCTCCCTTGAATGGCCGACCATACCATGATCACATGCTAACATTGTCCTCTTCTTTTTGCTCCCATGTTCACGGTTTCGTATGCACTACACAACATCAATGGTGTACCTCATTATTCTAATTATATAGGGTATAGTTTTCTTTCATCTTCATCTTCGATTAATATTAATAAGGAGATAAATAAAACTTTGATAAAGGACTGAACTGAGATAGTGTTTGGACAATTTTACCTAACTAACTCCTTTCATATGTAAATTAGAATTGAGTCTAAAGAAAGATACTATTCTTCTACAATATATAATAAGGTTAATCAAGTTTAAATTTCTTTTGAGTGCTTTTGTTAGATTTTTTTATTAAATATAATTCTCAAAAGTATATTTAGACTCCCTGGTTCAATTGATAAAACCTGTCAATTTTGATGGATATTTTATATCTGATCGATTATAATCTAAAATAAAACTATCCGATCATTGACTTATCAATTTTGACTCATAAAGTTAAATAGATTACAAATGTCAAAAATTGCAATTTTAATTTTTTCTTCAAAAAATTAAAAAAAAAGCCCTAAAATACCAGCCATTTTATTTTTTTATTCTACATATAAGGTTGTTATTATTACAAGGAAGATCTTAAATAGAATTAAAAATAACTTTTTTAAGAACATTTAAAAAGTAAGAAAACTAATGCAAATAAATAAATTATTTAAAGTTAATTTTCATCTATTTAATTTTATTCCGGTGTATCTTACACTTACCACTCATGTAGGAATAAGACATGTTTTTTCAAGGGAAAATGATATTTTGACAAACGAGATTTGACAAATTTTTGACACCCACTACGTGTCAGTGTGTCATTGGTTAGCCTTTAATAAAAAAAAAAATTTAAAAATGACGTGGACGGGCAGGGGCAGACAG
>NW_014541983.1:3116-10508 GCF_000741045.1 Vigna radiata var. radiata | reverse complement strand
GACCGGCGTGAAGAGTGGGAAGACCGGAGAAGATGATCGCCGGCGCAGCTGTGGGTGGACCTCCGGTGGACGGTGGCAAGGGGAACGACTCACGGTTGGGAGGGTTTCGTGAGGGTACGTTACGGGAAGAATGACTGGCGTGAAGAGCCGCCAAGGTGGTCGGTGGGAAGAGCGGAGAAGATGATCGCCGGCGCCGCTGTGGGTGGACCTCCGGTGGACGGTGGCAAGGGGGACGACAGACAGGGCTGGGAGGGTTTCGTGAGGGTTTCATTCTCTCTCTCTAGGTTTCCTTCTCAAAATCCTTCAAATGAATTTCAATTTGGGAAATTGGATGTTAAACCAATTTCTGCCCCTGCCCGTCCACGTCATTTTTGAATTTTTTTTTTTATTAAAGGCTAACTAATGACACGCTGACATGTAGTGGGTGTCAAAAATTTGTCAAATCTCGTTTGTCAAAGTATCATTTTCCTTTTTGAAGACTAAATATATCTTGCAAAAGATCTCTCTTTGTTCCCTTCACTGTTTGACACCCGTCTTTTAATACTTGGTAACTGTCCTCGATCCTTCAAACACTCATAAGAGAAAAATTTTGTAAAAGATTTTCTGACATCCAAATCAGTAATTGCTCAGAGCTCCTTGCTCAAATCTCAATTAATGTGAAAGTGAATAATAAATAATTATTAATGTTTTATTTATAATGTTTTATTTCGTTGACCATGAGTTCAACTAAATGGGTCACACTTCAATTGACTCAACCTACTGACTTAGCTACCTATTTAGATCCAACGATAAGCTTTAGCCATCTAATAGTTCATCCACACTTTTAGTTAAAAGAAATTGATATCTGATAGATACACAATCTCTAATATATTATTATGTTAAGGCTATTGTAGAAGGTCTTTGGCATTACAAGAAAAAAGTCAATAAGTCATTTAATAAATTTAATGGTTGATATTGACTTAAAGGAAAATTTTCAAAAATCCAAATGCATGAACTTTTCTTTAGAAACTTAATAGCCAACCCACAAATTTGGCAGGGACCAAATTAGGTAATTAATAGAGAAAATTTTGGCATTATAAACTAAAATTACAGAAAGAAATTAGTTAAATATCAAATTATGTTTCCCTAGACTTTTTTATCTCTCTAAGATACACTGAGAAAGCAGCAATTAACAAATGCAGCATTATAACAAAATTAATTTGAAATTTAATTAAGCTTCATAATAAATTTATTTTTTTTAAATGAATTCGTACTTAAAAATGTGAGAAAGTTTCCTGATTAGTGTAGTTGATAATGTGAAATATCATGAAAGCGTAACAATCTCATTATCAACATATTTTGGATAAAAAATAATAAGAGTCACTTTTAATTCATTTTACACTAACTTTAATATTATTTTACATTACTTACAAAATCTCATTTTTTTTTTACTAAAAATAAAATAAATAAACAAAATAAGAAAACAAAATAAAAGTCTCATAATAACGCAAAAATCAAATTAGAAAAACTCAATTAAAAATAAAAAATTCGAATACTCGTAAACCAAAAGTTTAATTGAAAACATACAAATTTATGAAATACTTCAAACTTATTAAACTTTTCTTCTATCATAAAATCACATCTTGATAAACTTGCCCAACACGGTAACATACCAGTAATCACATCTCAGCAAATTTCTAACTCATCTAAATTGTGGTCACAATCTTTAATATTGTGAAAAATTGTTGACAAACACAGATAATGCAGCACAGTTACGATCATGATGATCACAAACTTCAAAATCCTTGAAGTTGCGATCATAATTGCAGTTATGAACAGTTTCCCATAATGGATATAAACACCAAGGCTGAGCTGAATTTCCCTATAACCCTTATTAAACTGGTCTTACAGGAGTCTACAGATAGAAGACTACATCTGCAATCATGCTTGATGCACCACAGCAAATTCCTCAGTCATAGTAACTTCAGAAGAAAAAGATGATTCAATATAGTACAAAAAATTCAAATATGCTTGCGCATTGATTAAATCTTCATCATGATGAAGCTGGAAGACCAGGCACAAAAATTGGCACTCCCAGAACTGTGTTTTTAACACTCTCCCTTTGGAATCAATTCATGCTAAACTTCTACTTCTAGTTATGTCTAGGTAGATAGCACAGGCTGCTCAGATGGCTCTTCTGCCTGCAAACTCTCATAGTACTTCACAAGAACATTCCACCCACTTGGGCACATGAAACCTTCTGGTGGGTTCTCTCCGCTTCTCGCAAAAGCCCGCATCTACATACATAAATCAACAAAGAAACCATGAAAATTTGTAAAGAACGGTTGCTCAATTGTCAAAGAATTTCAGAAACCAAACTTGATGATACATTTGATATTGGAGTGTAAAAGTTTGATTCTATTCACAGAAACAGCATCTCAATATCTTGCAATTAACATGTTATAATGAGTAAAATATACTTTTGATTTCTCAGTACTTCAAATTTCGGTTTTAGTCCTTATATTTACCAAGTATGAGAAAACTATATAAGATACTAAAACACTACTTTCAACCCAAAACTCTTCTTTCTTATATAGTGCTCATCTTGCTTATTCTTGCTCAATCTCACATTTGGATTTCTAATAATATCCTAATATGCAATGATGAGTAGTGTTGACAAGTATCAAACTTAGGTTTGTAGAACCTGAAACATCTTATTGAAGGGCAGGGAATCAAATACCTTGGTTCCAGAAATAAAGAGGAAATCTTTAGCACGGGTTGGGTCAAAAAATGCCATCTTATTAACCTTAGTGTCATAAGCTGCTACCTGTAATTTAAAAATGGCATACAAGAAAACGGGTATTATCAGACATATATCTATGGTCCAAACAGTCACAGAAGAAAACAAACAATTCCACATCATAATGGTAGGTAGTATATATTATCAGACATATATCTATGGTCCAAACAGTCACAGAAGAAAACAAACAATTCGGCATCATAACTGTAGTTAGTATATTAAGCTTAAGTGAACAACTTTGTACATAAATATGAACAAAACAATGTTATTTCTCATCCCAAAAACAAGTCATGGTATGCATGACTAAGTAGTCGATCACTTGATTTAATTGAGTGTCCGCTTGAAAGAAACTAAGTACAAAATACTAAGTAAAACATGGTGCAGAAGATAGCATTGAAAGAAAGTAACTCTCACTGGATTAAGAAGCTATAGCAACATGTAAAAGTAATACTTCTTACCCTGAATGGCAAAATGTTAAGCTTCTCCAAACCAGGAGCCATGCTAAGAACCTTCTTTCCATGATCAGGGTCATACAAATCCCTTTTCTCAGTTGGGTGACCCATACCTGCTGGATCACGACCAACAATATAGAAGTTTGCACCTGCGTTTATGCGTGCCTTGGCATGCCACTGTACTTCAGTTGGACCAGCATAATGCATAGGCGATGGAAATATGGCAACTATGGTAGTCTCGGGATCAAGAACTCCATCTTCCAGGACCTAAGCATAAACACAAAAAGACTTGAGGATAAAATTCCACGGACTGTGAATTAACAAAATGAGTAGATTTCTAAAAATTCAAAACAGTTCAATCACTTCCAAGGTCATTTCTGAGCATACATTGATACAGAACATTCTCATTCACATTAACATTACGGTTAATCTAGGAATTACCTTACTGTGTTGCTCCATCCTAACATCCAAGGGAACATCATCAACCTTTGTGAATCCTCCAAGAGGATGAAGCAGTAAAATTGGATTTTTGTAGCCCATTTCTAGAAGGCGTTTGCGAGTATCATTCATTAACAAGGCATGGCCATTGTGTACAGGGTTTCTTAACTGGAAGGCAAAAACTGCATCGGCTTCACGCTTGTCAAATTCCTCTCGGAGTTGTTTAGGAGAGAGCCTGTAGTCATCAAGACCATCATTATATTTGATAGGTTTCAGCACTTCTAAATCTCCTCCAATAAGCCAATTTCCAGCTCTAGTGATGACCTCCTCAACATAAGGTAATCCAGGAGCAGTGGATCCCCAAGTTCTAGCTATTCTCTCTTCCTTGTTATGCTTGTAGATTTCAACACTGCATAGGAGCTTAATGGTTAATCATAGCTAAGAGAGACCATGACAGAAATTTACTTACATAGCTAATGTACTTCAACAATCTTATTTTCAAAATAAAATCACAAAATAACTTTATGGCTTACAGTTAAAACAAACCAGAAGACTGAAACTGAAGAGAACATTAATCATCCAAGTACTAAAATGTGAGACTTATGAAAATACAAGAAGTTGGGATAGGTCAATATTTCTTAACAATTTTCATCAAGTCTTTCACGCAGTTATTTAAGGTCTCCCCTGCACAGACAAGATTTTCTCATCATGATAGTCTTTTCCCTACAGACAGTTAGAAAAAATGAACGTAGATCTCAATCTGGTTTTTAACAGGGTACTGTGACAACATAATTTTATAAAGAGGAGGACTTCGTGAGACGAACTGGTTCCATTTTTGGTCATCTCAGATTTTAACTGAGCCACATCATAACTTGGTAGCAAGAGAGGAGGCTCAGCAAGACTTTCTTGCCTTTCGGGAATTTGAAGCAGATGCTAAGACCTTTCATATCAGCTAGACCATTCCAAACTCAAATTGATGTCTCTAAACAATGGAGACTAGATAGTGATACTTCAGATCACCTATTTGAAATCATTCCAAGACCATTTGATACTTTTGGACTTTCAACCCTATTGAAACATGCCATTTTTTAAGGACCAATTCCCTTTCCACACATCATCCAATTCCTTCACTAATGCCCCAAAGACAGTGAAATGGATTGCCACACTGTATGTGAACAAGTTCAAACACAGGTGATATCTCCACAACACAATGCCAGTTGCAGTTTGTTGCCACCTGCACCAGGGCATCAAGATGGAAGCAATTCCTATCCTAGCTCAGCAAGTTTGGCATTTCAACATTTTAACATTTGAGGATAAAAAGTTTTAATTTGACTAAGATGGTTCACCATATAATTTCTGTTACCTTTCACTCATCCTTCCGTAAATCATACTGTTCAGTTTTACAATAGCCATTTACATTAATGTTCACAAATCATCTACCAGCGCATATTTGTGGCAGCTGACCAATCCCCTTTCTTGGGGGTTTCAAAAATTTTCTTCAACCAACCCCTTCTGCAATGGTAATTTCTCATTAGGGATTCAGATGGAGGTACAGTACTCATAGCATCTGTTCCTTTCACAATTTTAATCATTAAACTATCCCACCAAAATTCATACAAAACACCACAATTGAACGATCAACAAGAAATTCAACACCAACCAGAAACAAAAAAACGCCATCAGACTAACTAACCTTCGAAGAATTGCAACAAAATCTCCATCAGGCCCCAGCAACGCCACATGCGAAGAGGACCCAATTCTCCCTTTGGTCTCGTCATCAATGGCCAACACAATGGGAAGGGACATGTTCACGAAAGAACCATCCTTGACCCTAAGGGAATTGAAATGCAAACTCTGAAGATACTCATCCTCCCTCATGAACCCTCTCAAGGGACTAGCCCACCCTTCCCCCACCACATGCACCCACTCAAGATCAATCCTTGTGAGCTGCACCTTGGGCAACGTCTCGGCCTCAATGATCTTAGCACCCCTCACACTCTCAGGCACCACAAGATCCACCAATGCCCCCCCATCAGGGTCTATCAGAGAACTCTTGACCATGGCACCACACTGCACTCTTGGCCTAACTCTACACGCGGGGATGATCAAAGGGTTGGTGCTATAAATGGGCTTGGGGCGAATCTTGGCGTTGTAGCAACAAGTTTCGAAAGTTGTTACCTTTTTTGCATGATGGTGGTGGGTGTTGAGGGTGAGGTGGGAGGAAGAAGATGAAGCCAAGTGTAGCTTGATGGTAAGACTTAGAGACATGCTATAGAAGGAAAATGGAGTGTTGTTGGAGAGAGAAAGAAGTAAGGCTGTGAAGAGAAGGGAAAGTGAGAAACGAACGCGTGTAACGTGGGGAACACAGAAGCAAAACCAAGGAGTGTTATGGTATTATGGTGTGGCACAGTTTCAGTGACAAGCACTACCTATGAATATGGCGAACATGTTGGAGTGATAAGGCCACGCAAGTGGGTTCATATGCCTTTTTGAGTGTGTGGACGAGAAAATGGTGGCAGTCATTGCTGCTGCAACTGGGGACCATGATTTGTACTAAAAGCCTCAAAGCTCAAGGTAGAACCGTTCATTGTTCAAACCGCACCAAACTCAAAGTTCAATCACTCGTACATCTGCTCACTAAAACAATGACAAGGAACACAAACAAGTTAGACTACTATGTTAGACTTAAATACTTTTAGAAATATTGTAAAGTCCAGGAAAAATTTTCATAAATAATATAAATTTTTGTAGTAATGATATTAAAGGTAGAAAATATAAAGAAAATAATAATAATAATAATAATAATAATAATAAACATGTGACATTAGGATAATATTTTTGAATAGTAAAAGTGAATAGTAAAAAGTGAATAGTGAATAGTAAAAAAAATAATAATAATAATAATAATGAGAGGATAAGATTCTCTAAGTTGCATAATTAAGGAGAGGATAAGATTTGCAAGTGGTTTTACAATTGGTGATTAAAATATTAATAAAATAATATTAAAACAATAAATAATATTAAAAAAATAATTTGAATAGTAAAATTTTTTAACTATAAATAGCCATAAGGGGGATGGCTAAAATTTACACCAAAAACTCTTAGAATTTTGAGAGAAAGAGATAGTGAGAGGAAATTCTGTTGGAAAGNGGAGACTCTGGAAGATTCTAAAACAAGTTCTGAGCAAGAGATTAAGTCTGGGATAGAGGTAAGGGGANCTATCCTTGTGTTTTTTTTNTATGTTCTTGTTTGATATATGGAATTATTATTTTTATTTATGTGTTGACTGTGAAATTGCTTCTGTGATGATACCTNTATCTATTAATTATGTGAATTGATTCTATTTTGTTGTGTTAATTTATGATTATCATTTGTTGTTGTTATGATTATGGAAGGATGAGAAGTTGTCTAACGGGCTCTGCCGAATTCAACTTCTTATTTCCCCAATATATTATTATTTCTTTACGTTTTTATTTATTTACATTTATTTTCTTGTAATTTTGGAAGGATAAGAATTTAATTCTTATATCCCCAATATTTTTATTTTATTTATTTACTTTATGCCTATTTATTTTCTTGCAATATTGGAAGGATAAGAATTTAATTCTTATATCCCCAATATTTTTATTTTATTTATTTACTTTATGCCGATTTACTTTCTTGTAATTTTGGAAGGATAAGAATTTACTTCTTATATCCCCAATGTTTTTATTTTATTTATTT
>NW_014541983.1:0-3062 GCF_000741045.1 Vigna radiata var. radiata | reverse complement strand
CCAATATTTTTATTTTATTTATTTACTCTATGCCTCTTTATTTTCTTGCAATTTTGGAAGGATAAGAAGTTGTCTAATTGGCTCTGCCGAATTTAACCTCTTATTTCCCCAATACATCCATTTATTTATTTACTTTATTTCTTTTGCAATTTTATTTATTTCCTTTATGTTTATTTATTTCCTTGCAATTTTTGGTAGAATGAGAAGTTGTCTAATTGGCTATGCCGAATTCAACTTCTTATTTCCTCAAGTGTTTACCGTATTTTATTTAATTCCATTAAATTTTGTATATTGAATTTTATGTGAATAAATGTTATTTTGTTTAAATTTATGTGACTTTGTTGTATTTGAAATTATTTTATTACTAGTCTTTATCTTGATCTATTTTTGTGATGAATTTATTTGNTTATAACTTTTGTGATATATATATTGTGTGATTTCTGTATAAGGTGAATGCTATGATATGAGAATTTGGTATTTAATGAGTCTCGGGGAGAGACTCTATTACAACATGATGTTAGTGTACGAGTTGATGTTGAGGGTCCTGTTGTTGGTGGTTTTCCTAATACTCTAATACTTATCCAGCCTCAACTAGAGAAGGATATGTTATTTGGTGAGAGTGGTAGGAGATCCTAGTATATGTCCAAATATGGTCATAGACGTTAACGGATTAACCTTGTGGGTGACATGATGAGATAATTTGACCGAATGTTATATTGTGAAGAGGAGGAGGGGTCACACAAGTGTATGACCACCCGAGACTTCCATCAACTTGATATCCGGATATTAGAGTCTAATATGACAAATTGCATCTCACTTGAATATTGTTATGAATGAATAATGTGAAGTAATATTTCCATGTATTTTAAATTGTATTTTTTCGTTACAAGGTAGCTCACGCTTACTTGTTTGCTTGTGTCAAAACAATTATATTTTTGCGATGATCGTATAACGTTTATGTTATACGGGAGCAGACGAGGGAGCGACGTCTGAACCAACACCAGTGAAGATAGAGGCGGGAGAATTGTAGAGTAGAGATCGAGTTAATCAATGACGTGTGAAGTTGATATATATAAAAAAAAAATTATGTAAAATTTCAGTGTGTAATCATGAATAATTACCCATGGACAAATGTAAACGTTGTGTGATATTTTATGTTTAAATGATTTGTGTAAGAATTTNGGGTGTTACACTTAGTGGTATCAGAGCGGTTCGTCCTTAAGACGACCTTAGAATTGTAGGTTTATCCTACAGACCCATATTATAAATCATAATAACGATAATTCTCTGTGTTAACAGAGAAATGGCACGTANACNAACCAACCGTGAAACCACTAACATGCCAAGCTTGGCAAGAGCTTTGGAGACCATCGCATCTGCCCTTCAGCAACAAGGTGCTGCTTTAATGCAACAACACGAAGCAGCTCTACAATAATTAGAGACGGCTAGACTGAAATCTGAAGCTAGTCAAAGAGAACATGTGGAGGCCTTAAAACAATTAGTTGAGAATGGCACGACTGTGGAAGCTCAACCTCGTAGGGTTCAAGAATGGACTCTAGAAAACTTTTTGCAACATCGTCCAGCTACCTTTAATGGGAAGGCAAGTCCGGAGGAGGCAGATAATTGGATCATAAATATGGAAAAGACCCCATCTGCAAAGGAATTTTCAACAGCAGCAGCCTCAGCCAAGGGTAATCCGATCTTACATCTGTGGAGGACCTCATCTGAAGAGCGTTTGCCCACAAGTTGCTGNTGTACGCAACAAATGTTTCCTTTGCGGAGCAGAAGGACATTTTGCCAGAGATTGTCCCTCCAACAGAAAAGGGGCACCCCAACTTCCACAACCGCCTCAGCAGAAAAGGATTGAGCATAGACCTCAGGCGACTGGAAGGGTTTATGCTTTGACTGGAGCAGAAGCTGCCAAATCAGGTAATCTCATCATCNGATGTTGTATGATAGCTGGTAGAGAATTGAATGTATTGTTTGATTCTGGAGCAACACACTCCTTCTTGTCTGAAACTCTTATTCAAGAGTTGAACCTACCCGTAAGAGAGTTAGAGTATGATCTTATGGTATCTACACCAGCCTCTAGAATGATAAAAACATCGAGGATGTGTTCTCATTGTCCGATAATTGTAGAAGGACGTAGGTTCAAAGTACATCTTATATCCTTGCCCCTACAAGGTTTAGATGTAATTCTAGGAATGGATTGGCTATCTGCCAATCGTATCCTTATAGATTGTAACAAGAAGGAATTGATTTTCCCTAATCCTGAGGAAGCAGAATTGTTGTCATTACAACAAGTCTTAAAGGAAGTCAAAGAAGGATCTTCATGTTTCATTATCTTGACTCATGTGGAAGTTGAGAAAAATGGACAGAATATTGATATCCCTATAGTTAATGAGTTCAGTGACGTGTTCCCATAAGAAATACCAGGATTGCCCCCTCATCGAGAAGTAGAATTCTCCATTGATCTAGTACCAGGAGCTGGACCAGTATCAGTAGCTCCATATCGAATGGCTCCGGCGGAATTGGTTGAATTGAAGAAGCAGATCGAAGAATTGNTAGAAAAACAATTTATTCGACCAAGTGTGTCACCATGGGGAGCACCTGTACTGCTTGTAAAGAAGAAGGATGGAAGCTTTAGATTATGTGTCGACTACAGACAATTGAATAAGCTAACCATCAAGAACAAATACCCTCTACCCAGGATAGACGACTTGTTGGACCAACTGCATGGAGCCCAAGTATTTTCCAAGATAGATCTGAGGTCCGGATATCACCAAATTTTGGTTAAGGCGGAAGACGTACAGAAAACCGCTTTTAGATCAAGATACGGGCATTATGAGTACGTAGTTATGCCGTTTGGTGTAACTAATGCTCCAGCTCTGTTCATGGATTTCATGAACANAATATTCCGACCTTTTCTANATAAGTTTGTCGTAGTTTTCATAGATGACATACTTATTTATTCCAAAACTCGAGAAGAACATGCTGAACACTTAAGGAACGTACTTGGTATCTTAAGGGAGAAGAAATTGTTTGCAAAGATGTCAAAATGC
>NW_014541982.1:144609-150531 GCF_000741045.1 Vigna radiata var. radiata | reverse complement strand
TTGAAGTAGAGAACACATAGTTATTTTATACTATTTCACTCTGTAGAGCTATGTATGATTCTCCTCTAGGGCCTCTTAGAGGGTTTGACTATAATCTTCAACACGATTACAACTGAGTATTTGCATCACTTTTGGTATCATATAGTCAATCTAGTAACCCTCACTCTTGGTTATGCAGTATTCTTCACCACTCCTGGTATCCCTAGATAATCCTGATATCTTTTTGATACGATGTCTAGTTAAGTTTCACCCACTCCTGGTTTCAACTAGACAAACCCTGTATCAACCCGATACACTATCTAGCTATCGTTTAAACCAATCGAGTTAATCGTTAAGTGTTTGTATTCCTTAGAGTTTCGTGACATCTTTCTAAGATTTCTCACTTTTGGGATGTCGGTTAGACGATCCTGGCGTCAAGGATAACAATCTAGACGGATCAATTTCTTGTTCTGAGTCGATAAGTCGTTTTCCCCTTTTCTACGTGCGTCATTGCAACTTTGATCATGCAACAGTTTCTGTTTGCATGTAACTGGTTGTTTTCTATTAAATCTCTAGCTCAATTTAAGTTCTAATGCAACAGTAAGGTTAAGGAGTAGTTTTACCAAGTCACATAGACGACAATGTTCTTATCGAAATATGGAACGTAGATCTTTCTATATGTGGCAAGATTTAGTGGTAATTCTAATGATCTTTGTAGCTGAATGCTTTTGATGTCTCGAATAAAGGAGGAAGGTCTACCTGCAAAAGACTCTTTGATACTCAATTAGTAAACGNGTTTTAAGATTTGTATGAATATATAAATATGTACAGGAATGTGAGTTTTCTCCCTAGAAAAATACCGTAGATCATTATATTTTATGAGCCTATGAATTTATTATAAAATAATATTAAAAACTTACATATATAATAAATCAACTTGATAATAACAATAATATATTAACAAATCATATTAACCATGTAGTTAAACTACCTATATTTGACCATATATTCTTTTTATATACTATATACCAACAAAATATATCTATTAATACTATTTAGCTACTTTAAGATAATACCGCTGATTGGACCTTGTTGGACTTCTTTTTAGTGTATTTGTCAGATCATATAGGTATGATATTAATTATCAAATTAAATAAGCAATATAAGTGTAACTTTATTATGTCAATAAAAGAGGTAGGTGGTATTCTGTTTAAAAATTTAAGAAGAGGAGAATTCAGAAGATATTAAAAAGATGAATGCAATTGTTTTATGTTTTAAAAATTAAATTTATTCTTATCTTTCTAAATTTTTTTTCTTAAAATTTATTTATATTAAAAGTTTAGTTTCCAAAGAACTAAACAAGTATTCAATTTAATGGTTTTAGAATTAAAAATTACCTCGGAAAGAATTCCCTAAAATATTTATATCGTAATTTTTTTCTTCTAAATAACTAATAAAAAGAATAATATTTTGAAATTTTTGAGAATTGATAAATTACTTTTTCATGGAAAAGATTCCCTAAATTTTTAAAATCCAAATTTAATGGACAATCGTATGTATCCTTGTATAAAGGACACTGTACTCGTTTTTAGCATTGGAAGTTCAATGAACCCAATTATTACAAGACGCCAAGCTGTCATAAATAACCTTAAGGAATGATAGCGAAACGGACAACTAAAGGTGATAATGGGGTGTACGTGGCAACTAGACCTTCTCCACGTGATGTTTTGTGCATTATATGTAAGTTGTCCCCCACAATCATTGCTATTGTTTCCTAGTTATCATCTTCACTCTTCCATTGTAATAAGCTACGAGACAATTAACACAACTATTAATTGGAATTAACACAACTATTTTAACAAAATTTAAATAGTTTTGTTTTTTCAGTTGGTTTTATTTGAATGTAGTTTGTCTAATGCTACTTCAGTCTCTGTCACGCAGTTTTATTAAGAATATATTATATAACTAGAAAAGATTACGGTGTAATTTACCAATCTTCAAATGTTTATTATGTAGAAAGCTTTATTAATTTGTGATTGTTCTTTTCCACTTTCTTTTGGTATCCGTTCCTTTTTCGTTTAGTTATGCAGAATTTAAGCTATTTGCCATGTGCATTATGTTGACACGTCTCTATTTTGTTGGTTTCCTTTTCCTTTGTCATGCACTTCACTTATATCTTCTTCACGATTCTTTAGCTCTACGAACAGTGTTAGCAATACTGTTTATGAGAAACGTGACAGAACTCAAAATCACTGAAATAGATATATAGCGCTTGAAAACACAGTGCACGGTGGAGATGGTTTCGTGCTATAGATTTTTGTTAAAATTAACGATTGGAACAGTTCAATAATTTAGAGTTGAAGGTTTAGGTTTTGCATATGACTGAGAAGCGTTGTCTTTTTTGTTGTCTTTTTGTGTCTGACAACTTTTTTTATTTTCTTTATTTTTATGTTTTACAATTTCGTTGAACAAATATTAAGACATTGTTTATGTGTGTAAAATCATACAGTAGAAGGTAATATTTTAGAGTTTAAGGTTTGTTGTAGTTTTGAGAATTTTATTATGATTTTTGTAATACTTTATTTCTGCGCTAACGTTGTGTTTAAGTGCAACTTGAACAAAATATTATAATTACGTGATTATCGCATCCTCTCTGGTTATGTTGTTAGGACAATTTAATTTGTATGTGTTAATTAGCTTTACGTCGTTTGGACTAAACAAAGCTTTTGTTATTTTTAAGGTTTCGATTTTGGTTGATAAATACATATATATCGTTTCTCTATGCTCAATTGAATTTTAGATTTGAATATATTTTGGGTTATGTGAATTGTTTTATATTGAAGTCTTTGCATTCTTATTTTATTATATTACTGTGATATTCTTATGTGGTTCATGTGCTTTAAAGTATCTTATTATTACTATCATTATCATCATTATATTGGCATCATTATATTGCTATAGCGTGCATTGAAAAGAAAATGATAGCATAACTTATACGTAGTGGTTCATGAATCGAAGTGTATATTGTTAAAGCAAAAGAGAGTAGGCTTTTTATCTTGGTTCAGAATTAAGATATAAATGGGGATTTTGCTCGATTTATAACACCTTAGGAAATAGTGAGTATTTCATATATGTTTTTTTCAATTTTTTGGTTACTGCGAGGACTATGGTCTCAGTTCAAAAGAATCAAAATAATATGTAGAGGGTCTTTTGCCTCGGTTGAGGTCGAATCGAGGTGGTAGAGGGTATTTTTCTTGAATTTTTTTTTCTTTAGTACGTGAGAGTCTTTTGCCTCAATTGTGACCAGAACTGATGTCAAAGAGCACATACTACCTTGGTTATGGTCATAACCGAGGCATGTAGTGGGATTGTTTTTAAAGATGGGTTTGTTTCTATGACAATCCTTACTACAGAAACATACCTACATATACATAAATTATCCAGAGTACAAAAATATAATCTAAAAGCTAACTTTCAATAAAAATCAGAATGAATCATAAATCAATTCAATGTACATGGAATTCTAAACATAAAACAACTTAGTATTGATATGATAATGTACAACTTACTATATTCTAATATTTTAAATTTTACTATAGAGTTGAATTACATATTTTGCAAGTGCTTTCCTTATGTATTTAAGGGACTTCTTGGGAATTGAAAATAATTAGTGTATAAGAATTCTAAACTATAGAGAAAAAAAATTCAATAAAACCAAATATTACCGTTTCTCATCCACTAGTAATATGGGCACGAATAATGGTCATCATCAAATACATTACGTAGTAACCACACTCATATGACCTGTTTTGTTTATTACACTACAATACATCATCATAATTATAAAATGTTAAGGAACATCATTAGAATAAAACTATTATAAGAAAGTATGGACTAAAATACCAAACCTTAAGGGCCAACCATGCAAGCTTTTTAGTCTTAGCAGTTGATCTCCTGGACAACATCATATGTGTTGCAAGGGAACTATTAAAAAAATGGCTTTAGCATAAATTTATATAACAAAGAAAGCTTGTGAGAAAGCTTGTGTAACACACAAAGAGGGTCATCCTTAGATAAATGAATCTTCTAAGGTCACTAGGGGAAAAAGAGGATTCCAATACGGGATATTATGATAGGTGAAATCCACTTGTTGTAATACATTGATCAGTGGCAATTTTGTAATAAAACTAAGATTATAAGGTATTTTAAGAAACCTGTCATAATAGGTGTAGCGGTGACATTTTCGTAATAAAAGTTACATATGTATTATAACAGGTAAAAGGCCACCTGTCATAATAAGTTGGAACAGTGACAAAATGGAAATTATGGTGAAAACATATTATGATAGATATTGAAACACCTATCATAATAGGGTGCAAATCCCTGTTTTGAAAGTTCATTCTCATTTCAAAACTTCATTCTCCTCCTGAAAATTCGCGCACACCTACACAAAGCACACTTCGTGCACACTCTCGTCAGAGAGTCTCACACTGTGCACACTCATTCTAGCCTCCACATCGTCGGTGACACGCCTCCACGCTTTATCAGGGTGGGACGAAGGAGTCGTCTACTATAGCGACATCGTGGGGAGACAACAATGCCAACATCGTGGGGAGACCGACACCGATTCGAACCACTCCCTCCTTTAGAAATTCAAGAGTTCGTCCGAAACTTCGAGACCGCCAACAACGTCTTCCCTTACAAAGAGAGCCTACTCCACAATCCTAAGTTCCTTCTCGTCGATATAGGAGATCTCGACACGTTTGACTCCGACATTCCTACCAAAATTCGTTCTTCCCCACCGATATTTTGCCCCTGGTACTCTTGGTTTCTCCCTCTCTCCTCAAACGTTGTCATTTATTCTGACATTATTTCTTGTTTTTGTGGTTCGAAACGGCAACGGCACACGTTCTTGTGAGTTTCAAGACCAAGGTTGCTGGAGATACTGGAGCCATGGAGGATCCTATTCCCAATGATGTTCAGATTTTGCTCACCTCCAAGGAGGATCCGATTTCTAGGAGATCGCTTGGGGTATGTGGAAAAATCTAATGTAGTTACAAATTGAAATTTCGTGCTTATAATTTTTTTTTTTAAATTTGGGCATTTTTTGTTGAGTACAATTGAATTGTGGACATCATATTGGTGTTTTCTTTCTACAAGCTCAATACATATCGAGACTTGTTAAAATCGCCGGGATTACTATTGCTTCCTCCAAGACTAAGGCAAAGGCTACTTATGTTAGCCTGATATGTAAAAACTGTAAGAAGGGGAAGCAGGTTCCATGTCGGCCAAGACTTAGAGGAGCCATTGTTCCTCGATCCTGTGATCATGTTCCTTAGGTTTAGTTCATGTTTATATTCCTTGTCTTTGTTTGTTTGGTGTTTGATGAATCAATAATTTCTCAACTTCACTTAACCTATTGTACTAGATTTAATTAGGGAATTGTGCTTGAATGTCCCTTATTTCCCTAATTTTGCTAATTGTGCTTAATTTTACCCAAAATACTTATTTTAATTAATTTCAATTATCTGAAGCTAATTATTTTCATTATTAACTGCANGGGAATTTTTGGAATATTATTTTGGGACAAGAAGAGGATGCCACGTCATTTGCCACGCCATTTTCACTTGCCACATCAGCATTTTAATTTAGAATTAAAATGTAATTTTGTTGTTTAGGATTTTTGAGCAGATTTAAGTTTTGGGCCATTTTGGGCCATTTTTGGTGAGGCCCATTAGGAAATAATACCTAGCTTACTGTGCCAAAAGGGGGACAAACCTCTCACTCTCCCACATTCTGCACATTTACGTTTTGGCTTCTTGGAGAGCTCCATGTTAGGCTTTTCATTTTCTCTCTCTTTTGCTTATTTTTCATCTTGTATTGCACTCGTTATGAGATTAATTAAACTCGTTTCTACACTTGAGTTGTTCTCCATTCTTGTTT
>NW_014541982.1:136725-144559 GCF_000741045.1 Vigna radiata var. radiata | reverse complement strand
GAGTTGCATTTCTATGTTTAATTTCGTTTTCTAAGTTTGATTGATGTATTCAATTTCAAAATCAATTTGACAATATATGAAAAACAATAAAAGAGAAGGAAAGAAAGATCAACACAACTTGTTTGGCCAAGCGTACATCGAGTCTTCCTTCAAAAATCTTAGTTGAAGGGAACCACTATAATGATAGATTTATACAAACAAGAATACAGAGAACTCTCCTCTCAATGCACTCTCCTTTCCCAACTNAATATCACTTACAACACAAGATGTTATCACCTCAATCTCACAACCCAGAAAGTAATCTGAACTTTTTGTACATCTTAAAAGCAATCCAAACGCTCATTGCAAAACACACAGGTTCTCCTCCTAGCTCACAGCAAAAGGGAACACAATCTTTTTTATTGTAGTATATAACTTTGCATTAACAGGAACTGATGTATATAAATTCGCATTAACTACGAAAATGTTACCGCATTTTTATACGCTTTAGTTTTTACAAAATCAAAGCGTATGTAACAATGTTAAAAACAGTTTTTTTTACTAGTGATACTTACATCTAACCTCATTTCTAGTAATTATGAATTTCTAATTAGGAACATCAAAAGGGGGCTTTTATGTACATCCGTCCTCTTTACCTTGCATTTACGACATACTAAATTGAATAAAAATAGTAAAAAAAAAAAAAGAAGACAATTGAAAGTGGACATCAAAGGATAAAAAATCGAGTCAGGCAATGTATGTGAGTTATGGAGTGTTATGGAGATGGTAAAGAAGAGGATATCGAGAACAACAAGGCCACAATGATGGATATGTCCCGCTAAGATTTACACTGTAGTGAAGAAGTGATGAACCAGATAAAACTTGAGAGAAGAAGGAGATGTTTTGCCCACTGAGAAAAAGCAATCGAGAGGAGAAGAATAAATATTTTTTTGCCAATGAAAAAAAAATGAATACAGAATTTGTGAGGAGAAGCAATACTACTAAAATGGCCAGATGGATAAAATCCCTGGAAGGGTGTAGGTTAAGTGTATGCCACCTCGTGGTGTCTGTGTAAAATTTTCCAGTTTTTTATTTTTTTTCATCTTTTGAAAAAAAATAACAATTTCATTATGTCGGTAACAACATAACCTAACATTCTTTTAAATTTATTCAAATACAACAGTAAAATAGTTTTGTCTAAAATTGGTTTAATAGAAATTGTTTACGTTTATTATCTTGTGAACACAATATAATAATTACTAATAGGATAACGACCTACTTCACTTGGATTTTGGTCCATGTGAAAAAGGAAAGGTAAATAGTAAATAAAGGTCACTTTTTCTTTCACCTCCATAATTTTCACCACAATATTTTTCTTTTTCTACTTTATCACCAGTGTAGTCTTTATCATAGTATCCCTATAATTTAAAACTTTCTCAACTCTTAAAAGAATAAACAAGGTGAGTAGTGCACTTTAAATATCTAAAACAATAGTTCCTTCTCTTCGCACCACCGAGGTTGTCCTTTCTTTTGGTGCCACTGTTTTTATTCCCATGGTAAGTTTTTCATAACTCTTCCGTTTTTGTCCATTTTTGTTTGTTACTTTTATAGTAAATTGGTATGAGATTGCAATAATGGTGATTGGAATAACATTTGAATTGTTTGTATAGAATTAGTTGATAATGTAAATTGATTGATAATTTTGAATTAGGGATATTGAAATCAGGATAATAGAATTTTAAATTGTTTGTATTAAATTGGTTGATAATGTAAATTGGTGTCTAATTTTGAATTAGGATATAGAAATTAGGGAATAAAATTTTGAATTGTTTGTATTAAATTAGTTGATTTGGTGATGAAATAAACTTTAAGGTTAGGAATTATGAGAGTAATTAATGTTTTGTTTGTTTTTGTCCAGATATTGTATTTTTGTTGTGAGGTTTTGATACCTTCTTAAACACGGACATTCTCCATTGTTGACTGGCGTTCACGCTCCCAAGTTCCTATTCTTAATATATTCCTTTTATAATGAACATGTAATTATTTGTTTGGTTGAATATATTGTTTGGTTGAATATATTGTTTGCTTGAATATATTTTATGTTGCTTGTTGAGATTGTTGAGGGGAGCACAAGTTTAGCTTAACCCACAATCTTAGTGATATCTGTATTTTTTATGATGACAACACATAGTTAATAGGAACAAATGTGTATTTTCTATGTTATACATGTTATATGCTTATGCTTACTGTGTTATATCTGTATAAACATATCTGTGAACATTATTGTATTGATCATTGCATAACACTGTGTTTGAAATGTGATTGAATTTGTGTATGCATAAAATTAGTTTTTGGAAATGAAAAACCACATGCACCAAGCATATTTGTATGACCAAATCAATTACAATGCTATGTTAATCAATTAAGGTCATCAGACAACTTAAGCTTTAAAGTATGACAAAACAACAGTTTTATGTCGATTACATTATTGGGTAANTCGATTAAAACTCGTGTGTTTGCACAAATACTTTTCAAATATNTTGTGATGTATTTTGTAGAGAAAAGTTTTCAAAAATGTTCTAAGTGTTTCTACTTAATCAACTGTATGCTTCTTGTATTCGATTAAGTTAGTTATGATTTTGAAAACTGTTTAAATGCTTGACATAATTGTCACAACGGTTATATTTTTGAATATGTGGACCAAGAATTTATTGCAAGTCGATTACATTCNTTGTACATTCAATTAATTGTTGTGATTGTTGTTAATATGTTATATCTACTAAGTGTATTCGACTAGATTAATAGCCTAATCGATTAAAACGCGTCTGATTTGTGTTATGTTATATATTGACGCATGACTTGATTTCTAAAAGAAGAATTGAACTTTACACTTTCATATTTTTCATAATAAGTTGTGATATCTTACAGAGAAAAGAAAAGCTCCAAGAACCAAGATCTACTGTGGTGATTAGAGTCTTAAAGATTTCTTGCGCAACAAGGTTGACTGAGTTTGATCGCCTGATCTCTCTGCACAACAAGGTGTATTCTGCTTGATTAGGACCTATTGTAATCGTGAAGATTGACTGGTATTACCTGTGGTGCTACAGGAAGAAGAATAATATTCTTGACTTTGAGGGTGTCTCAAAGGGTTTGACAGTAGAAGAGTGTGTTCGTGCTGCGTTTCTTGTTTGTTGTATTGCCTATATTAGATTAGTGGGTTAGAGAGGTGTTTTACATTTTGACGTGAGATCGCTGTAAAAATGTTGGTATAAAAATTCATATCTTTATAGTGCATTTGCTTCCTGGGAGTGGAAGGACATTGGATGTAGGCAGGTTGGCCGAACCAGTATAAAGACCAGCGTTTGAATTCTTTGATCCCTACACTCTTCATTATAGTCGATTAACCTGTTTTCGTATTCGATTAAGTGAACTGTTGCATTGCATACCTTCTACCTGCAATTCAAGAAAAACGTAAAGACATCCTATTTTGCGAAAAAGANTTTGAAAGCAAACATTTTTACGCTTCGCTAATTCATCCCCTCCCCCCTCCCCACCCCAGTCTTGGTTTGAGAAACAAAGCACTTCTTTTTTAACATTGTCTATCTAATTATTTGTTTGGTTGAATATATTGTTGTTGTGAATTAGCCTTAGTTTCCCATTTTAGATTCAATACAAAAATTATTTACTATTTTNAGATATTTTTGAACAAATGAACTTTTTAAAAATGAATAGAGAGTAAATGTTAATAATAATTTACAAGTATTGAATCTTAAAATGTCAAGTTGAATAGTTTAAGAAGAGTAATAACGTTTTTCATAGTTTATTAATATATATAAATTTTAATATACATGTCTTAAATTTCATGAAAATTTGCAATTGCGTTCCTTATTGATCTTCAGGTGCATATTTGATTGTGATTTATAATCACTTTCATTTCNTGTAACCTGAAGACCAATGTGAACTGTTGGCAAAATTTCATGAAATTTTAGNTATGTTGTTTAAAATTTATATGTTTAATAAACTAAAAAAATTAAGTATTCTTGAATGGGATATGATCACACCTTGAATAAAAAAGCGATCAAAGTAATCATTCAAGAATATTGAAATTGTGTAAACAATTTCAGTAAATATGTGTACGGATCAAGGTTGGATTAATCTATGACACATTAGTGTTGAGTATGAGAGAGAGGTAGAAGAATTTATACAGTTTGTGCAACGTAATGAGAGTAGAAGTAATGATGAAGTCAAGTTTAAATGTCCTTATGTCAACTGTTTGAATGGGAGGAAGTTAAACACAACCGATATTAGGGAGCATCTTATTTGTGATAGTTTCCTACGAAGTTATACAACATGGATATGGCACGACGAATTAATTAACTTTCCAATTGTCTTCCCAACTGAAAATGTATTTGATTCCACCACGGAAGATCGATCGAAAGAAGACAAATTAGAGGACATGATCCGCGATGTTGGCGTAGAATCTTTTGCTCAAGCACATGTGTATGAAACGATGTTCATTGATGCGAAGACTTCTTTGTATGTCGGTGATAACGGTTGAATTTACCTTTATTTGTGAGACAATTTTTGATATAAAATTAACCCTTTTTTACTTAGGAACTTGCTTGGACTCTTGTTTTTAGTTAAATTTTGTGAATAAGAGAATTGAGGTTATACTTGATAATTTCCATTATCAATTTCCTTGATTTTATAGGTTATTAGAATGATTTGGAAGAAGAGTTAAAGTATGAACAGAAAAAGCACCAGAAAAGAAGGTTTTAGAAGGTCAAGGACGCTTGGTTGCCTTTTTCTGGGGCCTTGGGCATAGATGCTCACGCAACCACGCCTGGTTTCCTTTTTTTTGGGTCCTTAATGCCAGTAGTCATGCTTGAAGCTTGCTTACCCCCTTAGGGGCCCTCAAGAGTGATGTTCAAGCACCAGCATCTACTTGCCCTCTAAGGGGCGTTGAGCGCCAATATTGTTGAAGTGGCGCTTGCTTGCCCTAAGTAAGGGCGCTGAGCGTTGGCGTATCGGGCTTACGGGCCAATTATTGCTCTATTTAAGGACTTGGACTTCCTAGGGTTTGTATCTTTTAGAGGCTGAAGTGCAGAGACAAACTTTTCAACCCTTTGGAGGCAGAATTGGATGCGAGAGCTTTCCTTTTCACTTTTTAGGGTTTCTATCTCACTTTCATTCCATTGTAAACCTAGGTTCTCCATGACAATGGAGAACTAATCTCATTTGTTGTTGGGGAAGATGTAATCTGTAAACTCTCATGTATTTTGATAACGGTTTAAAATACCGTTATCTGTGATGTAATTTTGATATTAAATGCACCCTTTTTGACTTAGAAACTTTCTTTAACTCATATTTTTGCTTTAGTTTGTTGAATAAGAGAGTTGCGGCTATTGATGAGTGCATATTTATGTCCACATTTATGCTTTAAAATTAAAATTTTTGATAGAATATTTGTGCTTAAACGATTGATTTGTAGAGGATTTGTGATTATTNCATTTAGCGTGTTTGGAAATAAAAAGGGCTTAAAAAGTGATTTTAATTGCATAAATTATTCTTGGATGTTCTAATATTTATTTGTGCAGCTGAAGTTAGAGTTTTATTGGTCCAAATTGCAATTTAAAGCCCAAAATTAGATTTTATTTGATAAATAATATACAGATGGGCCAAACAGTCAGTTTTTACCCTTGCACCCCCAGATTTCCCTGCATACACCCTTCTCTTCTGAACCAAACCCAAACAGTAACCCTTTTCTCCTACACTCCTAAGTTTTCCTATCCATACCCCTCCTACCACTAACTAGTCAGACTTCACCAGATCATGCCACGTGTACAAATCCTCCACACACAAATCTGACCATTGAGNAAAAGCCCTCATGATCAATAATTGCATGTTTTCTAAAAGTATGCGAATGTTAGAGTCTTGCTAAATACCAAGGGTGTCTACTTACATGGGTATTTTGAGTGTAAACACAAGCCAAAAACACTTGAGAGAGTTGGAGAGAAATAGATACATTTTGACTTGAGTGTTATCTTTCATATTTGATTTTCTTGGGAATTCAAAAAGGTTAACTCATGTGTGAAGAATAAAGAGATTTCATTTGCATGTCCATGNCAAAGTGATGTTTAAATGTTTGATCTATATCCAGTGATGTTCATTCTTTTGATCCAAANGCAAATATGGAATAAAATGACCCAGAACAAAGTTTTGAAATTAATCAATTTTGCCCAGGAGTGCAAAAGGATAAGTGTGGGGGTGTGATGAGTGCATATTTATGTCCACATTTATGCTTTAAAATTAAAATTTTTTATAGAATATTTGTGCTTAAACGATTGATTTGTAGAGGATTTATGATTATTAAATTTAGCGTGTTTGGAAATAAAAAAGGGCTTAAAAAGTGATTTTAATTGCATAAATTATTTTTGGATGTTCTAATATTTATTTGTGCAGTTGAAGTTAGAGTTTTATTGGTCCAAATTGCAATTTAAAGCCCAAAATTAGATTTTATTTGATAAATAATGTACAGATGGGCCAAACAGTCAGTTTTTACCCTTGCACCCCCAGATTTCCCTGCATACACCCCTCTCTTCTGAACCAAGCCCAAACAGTAACCCTTTTCTCCTACACTCCTAAATTTTCCTATCCATACCCCTCCTACCACTAACTAGTCAGACTTCACCAGATCATGCCACGTGTACAAATCCTCCACACACAAATCTGACCATTGAGAAACTGCCACGTCACCACCCTTGACACATCATCATCTTCCGTCCACTAAAACCCTAATTCCCAAATCCGAAAACCCTAGTCGCCGGCCACTTCGTCTTCCTCGACGCCGTCACCATGCCGCAATTCAGCAAGCCTCGCAGATTCGAATCATCTCCCTCCGCCTCCACCTTCTTTGAATCTGGATCATCTTCATCACCATAACCACCGAGTGTAAGCCGCCGACAGCCACCATCGAATCGCACATCAACACCATCTTCTTCCTCGAAATCGCGCCACTAACAGCAACCTCTATGGCAGCCACAAGCCATCCTCGCCAGAGCACTAGTCGCCGTCGCCATTAACCACCATCAGTGTTCTCGCGTAAATCACAGAGTCACCATCTTCATCCTCTCCACCAGATTGCAAGTTCATCCAGTCTCGAACCTCCGTTCATTTCCTCCATCCACCACCGCCAGAGAACCGCTAGCCGTTACCGCTTTCGTCAAACTGCAGAAACCCAATAAGGAAGAACCCAGATTCGCACACCATCATCATCGGACCTGCAATCAGAAAAAAACAGCAGAGAAACCAGAATCTCGCGCCGCTGCAAATCCGCCGCACCACCCAGATAGCCACCGCGTCGCTATCTTCGAAGGAACGAACCAAGGAGGAATAGGTCACGCCCCCATCAGAATCTCTCGCATCTTCGACGAAGTAGGAGCAAGGAGGCGCAAGTTCTTTCTTTTTCCCATTCTGAAACCCTAATTTTTGGTAGAGAAAGGGCTGACACATGTCAAGTTCTAATTGGCCACGCCCATTTGGTCAAAACTGGTCAACATTGTTTGAATCTGGTCAAGACTGGTCAACTGAAGGGTTTTCCTGCAAATTTTAAAAGAAAGGAAGGGGCTAAAACGCAGATAGAAGAATTTCAGGGACTTTTGTGTAATTTTGGAAAGTCAGAAAAGCTAGAAGATAAAATTCAGTTGTGAATTAATTTAATTTGGGAATATCAACAAAAAATATCTTCCAAAAAATTATATAATTATCAAAATCTTTTAGTTATTTGGAAGATATAAGATAAAAGATTCTATCAACTGAATGTTCACAATCCAAGCCCAATCAAACCCTATATAAA